>NC_053393.1:502327254-502627254 GCF_905171765.1 Bufo bufo | reverse complement strand
ATGCTTGTAAAGTCCATTGGCTAGACTCAGCTCTAATCTTCGCTAGACTTGCTCTATATTCGTACGTAGACTTACTTGTCTGTGCTGGGCTGCCGTAAATACTTGGTGTGTCATCTCCAGGCTTCATCAGGGCCCAGAGGAAAGATAGGCAGCTACATCTTGGAGTAGGTCTGAACTGCTCCTCTGCTGACTCCTCTACAACTCATACTGACTAACTACTTCCTTCCTGTTCTGTCTAAGTAATGACAGCACCACCTAGGGGTGAAGGATTGGAATAACACCCTACCAGCCTGTTATTGGGATATACAGGGTAAATCATAAATACATTGCAAATGTCAAATACACAGTTTAAAGTGCCCACACATCTCACTAAGTGGGACACTGCAGGACCCCACTGATAAGCTGTTTCAGAAGGCAGTAATGCTCGCAGTAACGCTACTGGCTTGTCGCTGTTTCCTGCAGGCCAGTGACGTCCTGACTATTGTCACTGGCCTGGGCACGGCTCAGCCCCATTCAATGTGACTGGCCTGCGGGAAACAGCGAGAAGGCAGCTGCGCCACTGTTAGAGTACACAATGTGGGCATAACTACTGTGAAGGAGGCACTTATCTGGGCATAACTACTGTGAAGGAGGCACTTATCTGGGCATAACTACTGTGAAGTGATTTTGTCTTGATCAATGTGTATTGATCGCTATCTGTATTCCTAAACATGGGTTAGTTCTATGTATATGACGTTATCTATATATTGTCATGCTACTATGTAGATACCTGAACTATCCAATCAGATACACGTTCCATTTTTTCTTTGCACCTTCAGTGTCTGATGAAGGCCTGCGAGCCGAAAACGTTAACACGTATTGCCACTTGACTTGTTTCTGAAATAAAAAGAAATACACATTGATCAAGACAAAATCTGCTGTTATTTACTATTATTAGAATCCGGGGTGGGAACCCTATACACAGCGTATATTTTACAGAGCGCGACCAAGATTGTTAATCAATATAACTTTCCCTACTGTGAAGAGGACACATATCTGGGCATAACTACTGTGAAAGGGGGGACATCTGTGGATAACTACTGTGAGAGTTCGCAATGAGGGCATAACTACTGTGTGGTGGCACAAAGGGAGAATAATTTTGTGGGGGCATTAAGGGGACTGGGTGGGATTGGGTGTGTATAGTTATGCTTTGGTCTGAATTAGAGGTGTGGCCTCTTATGGAAAAATTTGCATCAGCACGCTAGGCACTCCCGTACATATTGTCCCTCTTTATGATTTTCAAAAGTAGGGAGGTATGAATATACTGGCAGCATTAAGATTAATATTGTAAAAGATTTGTGAATTATGTGATGTACATTTAGGTGATACACATTAATAAATAAAAAAATTGAGTGGTATAGCTTTAAATGCTGCTGCAGAACTCACTGAAAATGGATGGCAGTCTGACTGAGTTACACAGTGACTACACTGACTCCTGTCTGTATATCAATTAATTAAATCTAGTTAAGGCCAAGTTCACACTTCAGTTATTTGATCAGTTATTTCCATCAGGTATTGTGATCCCAAACCAGGTGAGGTTAAAAGGCACACAATGGGTGCAAATCTTTCCATTATACCTGATCTCTATGTAGGCTTCACTACTGGTTTTAGATCCCAATAACTGATGGGAATAACTGAAGTGTGAACTTGGCCTAACTTTATTGTCTCACTAAAGTCTCCCTAAAACTAAACTAGCTGAATACTGTGTTTAAAGCTATACTTTATTTCCTATCTTTCTGTCTATGTATCACCCCAGAAAACAAATGCATTTCCTGGTTGGGATCTCACATAGTGTCTATGACACATGTCAGCATGCCTCCTAAGTGTCCCTCTATATGACCCAAGTCCCTCTGTCCCTCTTTGATCCTTAAATGTCTCTCTTTTTGATCTAGGGAATTAATGAATAAATGTGCATTAATAAATGTACTAAATTGCTCCTTACTAAATTGTCTGTATGGTTTCTATCTGCATATTACACCATAACTTCATTATTTGGTGCAATTTGGACCTTAAAATATCTGTAATGTGATGATTTATGTGCTAATATTGAAAGAGTAACTAAACTTTTGAATGCATTTTTGTTAGCATGCCCCTAATGCCCTAATAACACTTTTTGTAATATACTTTATTAATGTTTTTTGTATTTTTAATACACTTTTGTATCCCTAAAGCACACGTTTCGCTGTGTGCTTAAAATCTACTTCTCAGTGGTGTATGGAGTATGGAGTGTAGAGTTTATCAATGGGGCCACAGCGTAGTGAGTACGGGCAGGAGCGCATATTGCTGCTCCTGCCTGTGCCCCCCAGAGGTTTACTGAATGCTGGCATAGCATGTGGGCACTACCCTGTAACCATGTGCAATGCCAGGATTAGCTGAGCGGAGCGCCACTTGCTTCCCAATTCATAACAAATTCTAAATGTCTGCTCCTAAAATCCATGTAAAAAGTGGCACAATTTGCCACAGTTCGAGTTCAGTTTTAGTGCAATTTGGTGCAACTAGGGTTTTTACACTTTTTTTCCGACTTGCACAAAAAGGGTATGGGGTTTAACACAAAGGAGTGGAGCTTCTATGTGAAAGGAGCATGGCAGAAGATGCAACATTTTGTATAAACATTGAGCCACAATTTTGGCATAAAATTCTGTCTCAGTGTAAGTCAGCCAGTAGTTGGTATAGACCTAGACAAAAGTATCTATCCCTGCACCAAATTTTCCTCCAGCCTGAGCCACTTTGATAAATCTGGTGCAGGTCTAGACATATGGGAGTATACCGAACTCGGGAGACTTCAACAGTTGCCATTACCACAAATGGAAAACTAACATACCCTTTAGCCAGATGAAACGAATAAGACGCAACTGCACAAATACAGACACCATGATAACACAAATAGAGACCCTGAGCCAAAGATTCCTGAAAAAGGCTATCCCCCGCAACTCATCAAGAACTCAAAAAAGAAAATCTCTCAAATAGATCAGAAAGAAAGCCTCCAACCCAGACCAAAAGACATAAAATAAACTCCCTTCAGACCAGGCTTAATAACAAGATACAATCAGAACCACCAAACAATCAGACATATTCTAACCAAACACTGGTCTGTACAACTAAAAGACCCCATATTAGGTAGGGAAATACCAAAAACGCTGAGAATCACCTTCCGAAGAGCAAAAACCCTAAAAAACATTTTGGCCCCATCATGCCAAAATAAACATACCCCGAAAATAACTGAGCATATAGACAAAAAAACACTAGAATTCAAGGGATCCTCCAAACGTGGAACAAGAAAATGCAAATGTTGCCGAATGATAAAAACGGCAGAAAGAGAGATTGACATCCCACACCCCATATGGGAAACTATCATTTCAACAACAAATAATATGTGCAAGTAGAAACGTTATTTACCTACTCCAATGCCCCTGTAACATCTACTATGTAGGCCGCACCACCCAAACGCTGAGAGAGCGGATAAATGAACACAGATCGAATATAAAAATAAATATTCCAACACACAGCGTATCGCGGCATTTCTCATTACTACATAAGGGCAATCCCCTTGATCTGAAAGTGATCCCATTGGAACAAGCCCCTTCCTTCCAACAACTCTGTAGGAAGGAAATGTTCTGAAATTTCAAACTCAACACCCTCACTCCGTTCGGTCTAAATGAAACACTAGATTCGAACACGCCAACTACTAATTACCACTGCAGCCACAAGAAAAATCCAGATCTCAATAAGAAACAACCACTTCCGTCATTACCTTCGGCCCCCCAAAAAAACCTGCCCAAACCCCCCCAGATCCAGCCCCATATTATCAGATTTTTTTAATTTACATATCCTGTTTAAATCCCTTGACCCATCATCACCACTCCATATCTTCATTTACACCTACATCAAAAAGCTATCCTAAAATAAGATAGATAGGAACAACAGAAAAGCGTATAGCGATATAATTAAATAAATAAATAGCGATACAAATAAGGAGATCCAGCCCCATATTATTAATCTGTTTTTTTCATGGATTTTATCTCTAATAATGTATTTTCTGTACACACCCTTATCACTACTTCCAATTTTAGATCTCATTTATCATCTTTATTCTTTATATTTTATATGTACACATGAACAACATATACCCCAATCCTCACATGTAATAACCCTCATATTGATTTTCCCATTCAATACTCAATCTATGTATATCAATGGCCAGACACCCCTATGACGTTTTATTAAATACATCTCAATATCTAGTTTTTATGTCCCACACAAAACAATGAATTGACCTAATGATGATGTTTTTATCAAAAAGACTACCACAAAGATGCTTTTATATGGCCCTTTTATGCCTCCGAACTAACATGACCGCAAGCATCATAAGGATATTCAGGGGAAAACAACAGAGAAGATCGCACCAGCCGGAAAAACATTTTGCGTTCCAGCTTGGAACGCTACACTACGAAAGCCCATTTCCGGACATGCGCAGAAGCCGCCCAGCCACTCCGGAAACAAACACCGCCGGATGCCGTGATGCGTTCCAGCCTGACACGCATCGATTTCCGGTCATGCGCAACATCACGGCAGGACGCTTCCGCTTTCGGCCAGCCGAGAGAAAAAGGTTTGGCGGTCTTTTCTCCTCCTGTGGGCGGTCCCTCCATGTTTTTGGCGCCCTTTTGCTAATTTGGCGCCATTTTTAACTACAGACAAAGGGTATAAATACCCTGCCACCACACAAATAAAATATTGCTCCTGATGAAGGGACGTGCCTGTCCCGAAACGCGTTGAGCCGGATTTATACATATATTCCAATAAAGACAAGTGAACAGAAGCACCCGTGTGATTGGCTGCCTTCATCTTGTAAGATTCTAGAAGCGATCCAGGCTGGGGGGGTGTTTGGTTTACAGGTGTATTATGCTTATCCTAGTAAACCACCCCCCTCGTAAAGTGAGTAAATAAGTATACGATACTTCAGTATTTTTATCATATTTACTTGTATCATTTTAAACAGATTTTACTTATTTGTTACAACTCATTTGCCTCATTATACCACACCTTGACATGTATGACACTACAGACAACGATCTCTTAGGCACTTGAGACCCAGTGTAGTGTACCTATGCTCATCCAGTTCTGAATTGTTCCTATCACTCCCTTTACATATATATATATATATATATATATATATATATATTTTAAATATCATTATTTTATTATATTATTTATCTATATACAGTTGCAAGAAAAAGTATGTGAACCCTTTGGAATGATATGGATTTCTGCACAAATTGGTCATAAAATGTGATCTGATCTTCATCTAAGTCACAACAATAGACAGTCACAGTCTGCTTAAACTAATAACACACAAAGAATTAAATGTTACCATGTTTTTATTGAACACACCATGTAAACATTCACAGTGCAGGTGGAAAAAGTTTGTGAACCCTTGGATTTAATAACTGGTTGAACCTCCTTTGGCAGCAATAACTTCAACCAAACGTTTCCTGTAGTTGCAGATCAGACGTGCACAATGGTCAGGAGTAATTCTTGACCATTCCTCTTTACAGAACTGTTTCAGTTCAGCAATATTCTTGGGATGTCTGGTGTGAATCGCTTTCTTGAGGTCATGCCACAGCATCTCAATCGGGTTGAGGTCAGGACTCTGACTGGGCCACTCCAGAAGGCGTATTTTCTTCTGTTTAAGCCATTCTGTTGTTGATTTACTTCTATGCTTTGGGTCGTTGTCCTGTTGCAACACCCATCTTCTGTTGAGCTTCAGCTGGTGGACAGATGGCCTTAAGTTCTCCTGCAAAATGTCTTGATAAACTTGGGAATTCATTTTTCCTTCAATGATAGCAATCCGTCCAGGCCCTGACGCAGCAAAGCAGCCCCAAACCATGATGCCCCCACCACCATACTTCATAGTTGGGATGAGGTTTTGATGTTGGTGTGCTGTGCCTCTTTTTCTCCACACATAGTGTTGTGTTTTTCTTCCAAACAACTCAACTATGGTTTCATCTGTCCACAGAATATTTTGCCAGTACTGCTGTGGAACATCCAGGTGCTCTTGTGCAAACTGTAAACATGCAGCAATGTTTTTTTGGACAGCAGTGGCTTCCTCTGTGGTATCCTCCCATTAAAATAATTCTTTAGCTGACACTCTAGGATTCTTCTTCACCTTATTGAGCAGTCTGCGCTGTGCTCTTGCAGTCATCTTTACAGGACGGACACTCCTAGGGAGAGTAGCAGCAGTGCTGAACTTTCTCCATTTATAGACAATTTGTCTTACCATGGACTGATGAACAGCAAGGCTTTTGGAGATACTTTTATAACCCTTTCCAGCTTTATGCAAGTCAATTCTTAATCGTAGGTGTTCTGAGAGCTCTTTTGTGCAAGGCATCATTCACATCAGGCAATGCTTCTTGTGAAAAGAAAACCCAGAACTGGTGTGTGTTTTTTATAGGGAAGGGCAGCTGTAACCAACACCTCCAATCTCATCTCATTGATTGGACTCCAGTTGGCTGACACCTCACTCCAATTAGCTCTTGGAGATGTTATTAGTCTAGGGGTTCACATACTTTTTCCACCTGCACTGTAAATGTTTACATGGTGTGTTCAATAAAAACATGGTAACATTTAATTCTTTGTGTGTTATGAGTTTAAGCAGACTGTGATTGTCTATTGTTGTGACTTAGATGAAGATCAGATCACATTTTATGACCAATTGGTGCAGAAATCCATATCATTCCAAAGGGTTCACATACTTTTTCTTGCAACTGTATTTATACACATTTTATCACACATTTTAGAACTTTTATTGTATTTGAAACCCACTTTACTCTGAAATATCTCCCCACTGACCTACCACTATTGGCGCTGAAGAAGGGTTTTCCAAGAACAGGCGAGATTGAGGTGTTATCAACACCCATCAGTCCCCCGAGTTCGGTATACTCCCATCTTCTATACAGGCAGACACTCTAGTCGGCCTGATAAACCATGAGCAGCCTTTAGCCTTTACCACTCCGTTTTTTCCACTCCACTCCTACAAACCCTTGGCGCTTCAAGTTTTTCAGATCCAGTGGAATCCCTTCCACCAGATCTGTCTGACCCTCAAACTCTCTCTCTCCCTTTATACCGCAGGTCTAGACAGCCAGCCTAAGGTTACTCCATCTACAGGATTAGTAAATCTGGGCCAAACCTATTAAAATGTTGCAGAACATTTAGTTTATACAGAGACGAAGCGTTATTTTCATGATACCGGAAAAATGCTTCAAGGATGATGATCTCTATTACTGCTGTACTCTGACATCATGCATTTTTGGGTGTATCCTGTAAACAAGTTGTGCTGCTTCTGCGTTCCTATACAAGGCGTATTTTCCAACTTCACTCAATGAACCAAAACTACATACGCTGCTTGTGTAAATAATTCAAAATAAAAGTCCCATTCAATCCAGAATTGTGATGTGCATCGGATGTGTAATAAAATCGGCTTCTGAAGTTAGAAATGTCTCATGTTTGTTTAATATTTGAAACCCTGGGGAACAACTTCAGAAGCAGAAGATGACATTTCACAGAATCTACAGTATGTACACTCTTTTTAAGACATTGCATGGTAATTCATTTTCCATACTACAAGCACTAGTATTTTGGGAACTGTGTAAGAACATTTCGGGATTTTTATTTGAGGAGGTCCAAAACAAATATGTGACATCATTTACAGTGGTTCACGCAGCTTTCCTGAGCAGGATATTTACCAAGAGGAATATATTGGTAAGATGGCATGGAATGAGCATGAATGGATCTGTGAACCATGGCTTCCTCCATTCATCATGCTGACGTTTACAGATTAATCGGGGTCACAACAGCCAGACTTCAGACACCTGAAAAGGAACAAGATACTTCTTGCAAGGTTTCTAAGACTATCCTGGGGTGTAGCTATAGGACGTGCAGAAGCAGCAGTCACACATGACCACCGGTGGTGCCTGAGGAGACCAAAAATGGCTCTGCTGCTTAAGATACTAGTAGTCTTGGAACCAGTCACAGGTTTTGCACGGGGCCCCAGAAGCTTCAGATTAGGCCTCTGAGACCACCCAAAAGGTGAGCAAAGTACTGTACATGAGAATGGATTTCTTTATCTCTATACATATGCTTTCACAGTGCATAAGTATACGCATAAGCATGTGCACGGTACCTGTAATGGCCACTGATCACCCAATGAACAAGAAAAGGTTTGGGTGGAAGCATTGTTGATGCAGCACCCAAAATCATTGCTTCTGGGTGAAAAAATGTATATGTAAAGGGATGAGTAGCGATCACTTTTCCTTATATATAGAGGAGGTGACTGCTGCATGTATATGCAGTGTACGTGCTTTAAAGACCATAGTTATCTTACAAGAATCTAACCAAGAAGATATCAAGGAAATTGTCACATTTGCCTTCAACTGAGGTGTAAGGTCTAAGTGACTCCCTAGTTTACACCCTTGACATGGCTGGGAACAAAAGGACTTAGTCAGATGGGAACCAAAGGCCCAGGATGATGTGTAAGGTATAGACAGGACAAATCTAAAGTGATAACCAGTGGCTAGAGGTGGGACAAGAATGACCAAGGAAAACCAAGGCCAGGTAGGTTGAAATATAGTAATGAACAGGGATAAAGTCTCAGGTTGTCATGACAAGGGGACATATCCAGGTTCAGGAGGAGGACTCAGGCAGTGGTTAGGTGAGGAGGAGGCCCTGGTGACAGGACAATAGCAGCATAGTCGGCATAGCTGCTAACAGTCCTGAGAAGGGGACACGGTCGGCAGTGAAGGGATGGAGTTTGTGCAAATTTACCTTAAGGGCCAGTTTATGGGATTTTTCCTGGGTGTTTCTGAGTGGCCCTACGGCAACTATGAGTGGGTGGGATGAAAATTAAACGGGTTGTCTCACTTCAGCAAATAGCATTTATTATGTAGAGAAAGTTAATACAAGGCACTTACTAATATATTGTTATTCTCCAAATTGCCTCCTTTGCTGGATGCTTTAATTTTTCCATTACATTACACACTGCTCGTTTCCATGGTTATGACCACCCAGCAATCCATCAGTGGACAAAGAACCAGCCTATGTGCGCTCCCATGGTCCTGCATACGAGAGAGGCTGGCGCTTTATCATATAGTGTACAAGCATGACCACCACTGCTGGATTGCAGGGTGGCTGTAACCATGGAAACAAACCGTATATGATGTGATGAAAAAGGAATCCAGCCATCAACGGAAGCAATACGGACAATCACAATACATTAGTAAGTGCCTTGTACTAACTTTCTCTACATAATAAACGCCACTTGTTAAAGTGACACATCCACTTTAAGGAAAATTAAGGTACTGAAGTGATTGAAGGTGAGTATCCACCTGATCTTTTATTAATGGTAGCTGCATGTTGAACTGATTTTAGGTGTAACCGGATACCTCTAAAATAGCTACATCTCTCGTTATAAAAGAAGGTGCAAATTTGTGCAATCTTAATGTATTTTTACAATTTCCAACTATTCACACCCTAATACATTAGGGTGTAAAATATCTCACATACCAATTTTTTGTTTTACATTTTCTTTCATTTTTTTTCTGACATTATTTAGAAAGAATAACTATTTTATTTGTGCGGAAACCAACACAACATAGTCGCCCTAATTATCATTTAGACTAAAGTATTAAATCGTTTTATGATGTTACATTGCAGAGAAAAAGCCCATAACCTGAAATTAAGAACAGGCCGAGGCGCGCTGGCTTCGTGCCTATTTTCACAATTGTTCTTTGTCTTTTCGATGAGGTATATACCGTGACAATAGAAAACAGGATGGATGCTGTTAAGCAAAGAGAAATTTAAGAGAGTAATTATGGTATTACACAGGGCCACGGGGTGAATTGTTGTAACTAGATACAACTTTTTCCCCCCTTTCTTTTCAAATAAAATCTCATATAACAACTTATAAGTCTAAAACCCGACGTTAAGTAAAGTGTCACATTTCATGGCATAATACTCCAGGTAAATTTAGCGGGCTCAATTAGCTACTTCTGTGAAGTTTAGAAGACAAGAAAGCAAAAGTTTCATCCAAAACCAATAAAAATATACCGGTCCAATTGCAACGTGCATCATGATCACATAAACTCTTATCGGCTTTGGAGCCTGTGGCCAATTGCTTGACCCGTTTTTAGCGGTCAGCTTAACCCTGAATGTCTCCATGTTTTATATCGAGTTCATCATCGCTGTTAAGTATCAATGTCTATTTGACACTTTCACAGGCTCTTTTAATCCGCAGGCAATTCTAAAGTAACAATTTGCAGCATGGCACATGCTCAATTATGTGGCGGTATCATATACACATGTCATTCTGTGTTTGTCATTCCCACGCTATGTAACCCTATGAGAGATGTTGGATGGATATTTTATTATCTGGCATTTAAAACCTCAGTAATAAAGAAATAAGACAGCAATTAGGATTTTAAGTTTTTACTGTGTTTACTAGGAAATAGAGGCCAAGGATCAATTTGCCCTGTGGATGTAATAGGCAGATAAACAGTTTTAAAGGGGTTGGCTCATTTAGAAACCTAAAACCTAATATTAGAGCATTCTGATCTCATAAAATGAGGATCCGCATTCAAAAACATAAATTATAAACCAGAGAGCACGCCTCAGTACCAGACACATCTGTGCATCACTCGTCTCAGACAGTTCACTGATTTCAATGAGCGCCGTGCGATACTTAACACTTCCTGTTGTGGCACTGCAACGGAAAGGACCATGTGATTACAGCTGACTGTTAAGGCGCGTCAGCAGAATGAAAACCTTCTAGATTGGTTTGATTGAGTATACTGACTCAATACCATTTGTTGTTGAAGGCTAGAGATGACCAAATCATTGGAAAATTTGATTTGGCTGCTTTGCCGAATTTTATAAAAAAAAATAGTTTTGTGACAAATTACTTCGTCGCGAAGCGCATTTCTTTGTAAGTAGTGGGTGCAAGGACAGGGTGCAGGAATTGCGCTGCCTCCCGTCATTGTATCCCTCAGATGCCGTGTTCATACATGATCGCGGCATCTGATATAAATAACAGAGCGTCAACTAAAAAAATAATACTTACCTGATCTATTTGCTCGCTACCGGCCATCTGGCTTGAGGATCTGGTGCAAAATCTTGCGGGGCCCAAGAGGATGTCATCACACCGGCCGGCGTGGTGAAGTCATATGTCACCATGCCTAAGATTTAGTGCGAGACCTTCAAGCAAGATGGCGGTGGCCGGCCTGTAGCGAGCAAATAGATCAGGTAAGTATGATTTTTTTTGTTTTGTTTTTTTTACACAGTTTCAGGTTAAATCCATTGGCTACTGCGAAGCACAAGGAAATTCGGCTTTGTGGCGAATCAAATTTATCCTGAAATTTGGATCGAAGTCTACTTCGTGGACTTCGAATCGCTCAATACTATTGAAGACCATGGATTGACCAATAGAGGCATCGGAGGCTATTGCCTTTGGTGGAACATGAATTAGGGAGCATCATACTTTCAGTCTCCTATGAATAGGAAAACGTTTCATGTTAACGGGATTGTCCCACGAAAAACATCCTACATTTTTCAAATTAGAACCTGGATCTGTATACCTTTGTTATTGCATATAATTAAAAATTTTGTATAACCACTAAGTTATAATATAAAATATATGTGTAGAGTGCCACCTGTTGTTCTTTTCCTAATTTCTCTGTCCACCTTGATGAGGTGGATGCACATGCACAGTGCCTTCCTTCGACTGCCACCATAGAAGCTGTGACAGTCACAGGACACGTCCTCTAAGAAAGGAAAGCCCCCTGAGAAAGTACACGCCCCTGAGCTACCAGCTTGAAAAAATTTAGCAGAGCCATTAGAAAAATGAACGAGGAGATCTCTGGATCCATGTGAGATACAGGAATGGTTCTAGCTTTGTTAGAAAGAGATTATCATTTCCTATAAGATGTCTGATTTGATTTTTTTCTAGCCATGTCAATCAAGAGGAGGGGGAAGTGTGCAGAGCACAAGTGGTGTTACATAGCAGTGTTTAAAGGCCATGCCTCCCGATGCTTGAATATATCATTTGCATATGAATACAACCCAAAAATCTCTGCAGCTGTTTAGCGTACAGACAAAAGAAAGATATAGTATGATTAGCCCTACCAGCCTGTATGTCTAGTTTAATAGGGTTGATCCTGGTGACAGAACCCCTTTAAGTCCATCTGCGCTACTGCAGGGGGCACCAAAGTTATGTAGAGACACAGGCCTCTACAAAGCTTGGTGCTTGCTCCGGCAGACCGGACAACAGACTTAACTCTACACCAGCCCCTCCCTCTTGCCGGCGTGGATTTAAGCAATTTTTCATGACAAAAACCAGCATGGAAAATTATAAATGAGTAGGGCCTGCTTCCCCATCCACGCCATGCTCCCCGGGGATAAATGGAGTGTGACAAAATCTGCAACTTAAATACTCCACTATTCTGGCATATATCCTATTAATTAATGTCCCCCATAGTGTATCAAAAACTTTTATTTTATTTTAATTATTTTATTTTTAGTGGGAATAGTAAAATAATTGTGTCTGATTTATTTTTAGGATATTCTCTGTGTGGTATAAATAATGCAATCATTTTATTCTGTGGGTCAATATGATTACAATAATGCCAAATTTATACAGTTTTTATTATAATATTTGCATAATAAAACACATTTTTGCTAAATCTGTTTTGTGTCACTGTATTCTGAGACCCATCCAACATCATTTTTATTTTTTGATGATTTAACCATGTGAGGGCTAACACATTAGATTCCTCTCTAGTGATAATCATTATCATAAGAGAGGATGAATTGTCTCTCCTTCTGCAGGCTGTCAGCCCTCACACTGTCCCCCTCCTCCTAGAGGCTGGCTGAGATTACAGCTAGTGTTGATCACGAATATTCGAATTTCGAATTTTTATCGCGAATATAGGTACTTCGAAAATTTGCGAATATTTCAAATATAGTGATATATATTTGTAATTTCGAATATTCGATTTTTTTTTTAAATCAGTACACATGATCCCTTCCTGCTTCTAGCTTGTGGGCCAATGAGAAGGCTGCAGTATATTTGACTTTAGGAGTAGTGTTTGCGAATTTTCGAATTTTTATTGCGATTTTTTTCAACTTACAACTATTAGACAAAGAAGATTATAGCACTATATTAGCTAAATTGCTCTATATTAGTTTTTTCGAATATTTGCTATATTGCTATAACTTAGTTTTTTCAAATATTTGTAATATTCTAAAACAAGAATATATAGCAATATAGTGAATATTAAAAAAAAAAGAATTTAGAGCAATTTAGCTAATATAGTGCTATAATCTTCTTTGTCTAATAGTTGTCATTTTTTTTCTCATCTGAAGTTCAGATTGGAAAAAAATGACAACTATAAAAAAAAAAAGATTATAGCACTATATTAGCTAAATTGCTCTAAATTGTTTTTTTTTTCGAATATATTCACTATATTGCTATATATTCTTGTTTTAGAATATTCCGAATATTCGAAAAAACAAAGTTATAGCAATATAGCAAATATTCTAAAAAAAAAATGAATATAGAGCAATTTAGCTAATATAGTGCTATAATCTTCTTTGTCTAATAGTTGTAATTTTTTTCTCATCTGAAGTTCAGATTGGAAAAAAATTACAACTATAAAAAAAGATTATAGCACTATATTAGCTAAATTGCTCTAAATTCGTTTTTTTTGAATATTCACTATATTGCTATATATTCTTGTTTTAGAATATTACGAATATTCGAAAAAACTAAGTTATAGCAATATAGCAAATATTCGAGAAAAAAAACCGAATATAGAGCTATTTAGCTAATATAGTGCTATAATCTTCTTTGTCTAATAGTTGTAAGTTGAAAAAAATCGGAAAAAAAATTTGCATGACGAAAATTCGCATATTACACGATCATTACCTTGCCGATTTTTCGAGTAAAAAAAATCGTAGAATATAACGAATATTCGAATTTGCGAATATTCAACGAATATTCTACAAAATATTCGCGAAATATCGCGAATTCGAATATGACCCCTGCCGCTCATCACTAATTACAGCCAGCTGAAAGAGGGAGGGCTGCTTTAAAGGGAATCTGTCACAAAAAAACTCCCTATCAAACTGTTTGCACACATAGCTGTTGTTCACCTGATTAAACTGCTCAATTCTCAAGTTATGATAATTTTTCCTAATACGCAAATTAGGCCTTTGGTGCAATGAGAGCTTCACCATTGCTGTTGTTGAACTCAATATCCACTCTTTTTTTCCTCCACTTTTTGGGGCTGGCCACAAAAAGAAGTGGAACTGGGAAAAAGTATCATAACTCAGGAATGGAGCCTCGGAACAAATGAAAAACAGAATTTCAATCATGTGAACGACATCCATATGATGGTGTAAGCAGTAATCCCTCATATCCCTGGCTTTATAGAAGATAGAGACATAGGCCTAGTCTTGTTTGAAAGCTGACAATCTGACCCTATTTCTAAACGCCATATCATAATGCTGTTGTCCTGGTCATGTTATAAAATGAGTGTTTAAACAAGACCAAGTCCATATGTCTAGCTGCTCTAGAGCCCAAGAAATGAAGGCTTAAAAAAACTGTTAAAGGGATAAAATATCATTATTATCTTTTATTTTATTTGCGGATTTGACAACTATTTTAGTTAATTTGTCAATCTTCATGATATAACTTTATAGCGGCCTGAGATAATTTTTTTCCTATACAATGTTCCAAAATCCCTGAAAAATCTGCCTGCTTTCTGCCACCACTAGAGGGCGTTTTTTTAAGAGCTTACTGTATACTGTTTAACAGTATTCATCTAAGCTTCCTCTAGTTTTGGCTGCAGGCAGTCAGACTGTTATCAGTCATCTTCCCATGCAGTGATTTTGCTTCCCTGTTTCAGGAAAATATATCATCAAGTGCTATTCTGATATATCAAGAAATGAATCAACTCAAAATGTCAGATCAAGAAAAAAGACATTTTGCTAATAGGTGTAGATTTACTTAAAGTTCAGTTCACAATTCTTTTGATTCTCTCCTCTTCACCCTAGGTACAATATCAGGAATGGTATCTAATGAAGTCCCCATAGACATGGCTATTAATGATAAGCGAATCTTCCAAGATTCAGTTTGTTACGGACTCGCCAAATTTTTCTAAAAGTTCGGTTCGGGTCTGAATCTATTTGTTCCGAACCAAAGTTGCTCCAATTGCCCTGGAAATTGGTATATAACCCCCTCTAGTCCTCTAAAACACAGATATATTTTTTTTCATGAAAAGCTCCTATCTTGTTTTGTTAATATTTTACAAAATTTTTTTATTTTCCCTCGCCCGTCCCCCCTCCCTAAGCTTTGGGATGAATGACAGTAAAAAAAAATAGAAAATCATGTCAGAGTGACACTGACACA
Source organism: Bufo bufo (assembly GCF_905171765.1). Classification (NCBI taxonomy): domain Eukaryota; kingdom Metazoa; phylum Chordata; class Amphibia; order Anura; family Bufonidae; genus Bufo; species Bufo bufo. The sequence goes on along the minus strand of NC_053393.1, from coordinate 502,611,761 downwards.
CATAGCTTTGGTTTGAAGGCGTTAAAAAGTAGCAGGTTGAAATTGCGGTTACTGCTTGGTTGCAACTGACTGCAATTCCCTCCGGCCTTGTGGTGACAAACCACTATCGATTGCTTATGTGCACTCACTTATGATAAACGGACTGGTGCTGCACCCACCTCCAAAATAACGATCAAACTTTGGTAATAAAAAAAAAAAGGTCAGGTGTAACTGTATCTACTTTCATTGTTGCCACCGCAAATTGTGGTTACTGCTTGGTCGCAACTGACAGAACACTGTCAATTTCTTATGTGCGCTTACTTATAAACTGACTGGCTACTTACTATATGGTGCACTGCAAGCAGCAGCCAGCCCCAGCTCTTCACTGTCCATCTAGGCAGACCTTGACCCTAAGTTTTCCTGAACTTTCCCTCCCTGATAAAATTCCCACTACCCAATTCTTCTCCTTACTACTACTGTCCCTAATCTGTCCATAATCTATCCCCTAGCACTAGATGATGGCTACCTAAATGATTGCTAATTGCCCTCCTGCAGAGATCCCCTCTGGTCAAAGACTAACCACACAATGACGATCCTGTAGCTCTTTACAGGCACCTCCCTTCTTTAGTCAATTCTGATTGGCTCATAGAGGCAAGCCCTCCCACCGCCAGTTCCTTCTTCTTCCTCCCTGGTGCTTTTGTATGCTCTTCAGCGCTAGCGAGATATTCATTCTTAAGCATGCACTGTGGTTATAAAGTGCAGGGGACAGGCCATGAACGTGTTGTCAGTGATGACTGACACGTTCATTTTGGGTTGTAAGCAGGTTAGGATCCCATGCACAAGGTATAGCACGTGATCCAGGAAGGTCCAGGAGGACATAATTTGACCAGAAGCTCAGTTCTGGAGCAGTAGGCAATTTTGTATTCAGTATCTATGCAAAGAATGTTAGTCTCAACAAGGTAGGAGAGAAGGGGAGACCATGAAATAAAAAAAAATCTCTGAATACCCCTTTATTGTCTCAATATATAATCAAGTGTTTAGAAATTTGTGTTTCTGATATATAGCTCCAAATTCCCTGTATATCCGCCACTAGGGGGAGCCAAAGATCTTACTGCATACTATCAATACATTGAACTCAATATTAGCACAGTATGCGGCTCCCTTCAGTGAATGTACTCATTATAATAGTTATAATTAGTAATGTAAGTATAGATTACCATCTCTATAATGTAACTTAGTTTTTACAAAGCAGAAATGATCATGAGTCACTTTAGTACAGCAGTAGCTGCAATCAGTGTGTAGACTGGCATTTCATAAAAATAGTAAAAAATCTATAAAATTTAGCTTTGGAAACTTTGGAAGGTTTGTTAAATCGATGAATACTAGTGCAATGCTGACTAGAGTTGAGCGGACACCTGGATGTTCAGGTTCGGCAGGTTCGGCCGAACTTGAAAAACCCCCCCTACTTTTGGGGACTAAAATGGCTCTAAAATAGTCCTGGAAAGGGCTAGAGGGCTGCAAAAGGCATCAAAATGTGCTTAAGTGCATGACAACTGTTCTGCAAACAAATGTGGATAGGGAAATTACTTAAAATAAGATAAAATACAGAAAAATTAAAAATAACAATCTGGATCTAGGAGTAGGAGGTTGAGGAGGCGGTGGATGGGTGGATGTGGCAGTGTAGGTTGGCGTGGCGGTGTAGGTGGAAGCGGCGATGAAGGAGGAATAGGTAGCCAACACTGATTTGTGTTCTTTTTTATTTTTAAATTGGGGTATCCCCAATATTGTCGTCAGCACATTGTGTGAAGAAGTGCCATGCCAGGGAACTCCTTGAAGCTGCCTTTGGTGTGCTCGGTCCCTGGTGACGGTGGCCAGTAGCAGGCGAACTGTTTTGGCGACGGCTGCTCTGCTTTTGCACCCTGCTCCCGCTTTTGCTACGCTGTTGGCTCGGTCTCACCACTGCCTCTTCCTCCGAACTCTGAAAGTCAGTGGCACGACCTTCATTCCATGTGGGGTCTAGGACCTTATCGTCCCCTGCATCGTCTTCCACCCAGTCTTCCTCCCTGACCTCCTTTTTGGTCTGCACACTGCAGAAAGACGCAGCAGTTGGCACCTGTGTTTCGTCATCATCAGAGACGTGCTGAGGTGGTATTCCCATGTCCTCATCAGGAAACATAAGTGGTTGTGCGTCAGTGGATTCTATGTCTTCCACCCCTGGGGAAGGGTTAGGTGGATGCCCTTGGGAAACCCTGCCAGCAGAGTCTTCAAACAGCATAAGAGACTGCTGCATGACTTGAGGCTCAGACAGGTTCTCTGATATGCACGGGGGTGATGTGACAGACTGATGGGCATGGGTTTCAGGCGCCACCTGTGCGCTTTCTGCAGAAGACTGGGTGGGAGATAATGTGAACGTGCTGGATCCACTGTCGGACACCCAATTGACTAGCGCCTGTACTTGCTCAGGCCATACCATCCTTAGAACGGCATTAGGCCCAACCAAACATCGCTGTAGATTCTGGCGGCTACTGGGACCTGAGGTAGTAGGTTCAGTAGGACGTGTAGCTGTGGCAGAACGGCCATGTCCTCTCCCTGCACCAGAGGCTCCACCAACACCACCACCACGACCATGACCGCGTCCCTTATTAGATTTTTGCCTCATAGTTAGCATTCACAAAGCAAAGTAAAAAGTGGTTAAGTCTGTTAAAAATAATGAACCGCCAATAAAAACCCTGATGTAGGGTATTGAACTCAAATTTATTTTTTTAACTCTATATGACAGCGGTATTTGTTGCCTAAATGTGACACTCATTTATGCACCTCTAATCCCAGATGTGCAGTATATCAGAGGGTTTTTTCACCCCAGTAATCAAAAAGCTGTATTTCTGTCCTAAATGTGACAGTCACTTATGCTTGTCTAATCCCAGATGTGCAGTATATTAGAGGTTTTTTTTACCCTAACCAAAAGCTGTATTTCTGTCCTAATTGTGACAGTGATTTATGCTTGTCTAATCCCAGATGTGCAGTATATCAGAGGATTTTTTCACCCCAGTATGCCAAAGCCGTATTTACGCCTAAATGTGACAGTGACTTATGCACGTGTAATCCCAGATGTGCAGTATATTAGAGGGTTTTTTCACCTTAACCAAAAAGCTGTATTTCTGTCCTAAATGTGACAGTCACTTATGCACGTGTAATCCCAGATGTGCAATATATGAGAGGCTTTTTTCACCCCAGTATGCCAAAGCCGTATTTATAGCCTAAATGTAACAGTCACTTATGCACGTGTAATCCCAGATGTGCAGTATATTAGAGGGTTTTTTCACCCTAACCAAAAAGCTGTATTTCTGTCCTAAATGTGACAGTCACTTATGCTTGTCTAATCCCAGATGTGCAGTATATTAGAGGGTTTTTTCACCCCAGTATGCCAAAGCTGTATTTCTGGACTTGCAGACATGCAGATAGCCTGTGCTGGTGCACTATCGTTGCATAGAATGGCTGCCGATCATGTATTGATATTGACTAACTGAAGAAAAAAAAGTTTGTTTTCAGCAGTAGTTGGCTCAGGGCAGGCTTAAAAAAATTGTGCACTGCACCCACAAAACAATTTTTCTGTAGATCGCTGAGTACATAAACCAGTTCTTGATAAGATTTCTCCCTGGTCTCTCCCTCACAGCAGCTGCAGCCTCTCCCTACACTAATCCGAGCAGAGTGACGGGCGGCGCTACGTGACTCCAGCTTAAATAGAGGCTGGGTCACATGCTGCAGTTGGCCAATCACAGCCATGCCAATATTAGGCATGGCTGTGATGGCCTTTTGGGGCAAGTAGTATGACGCTTGTTGATTGGCTGCTTTGCAGCCTTTCAAAAAGTGCCATAAAAATCGCCGAACACCGAACCCGAACTTTTACATAAATGTTCAGGTTCGGGTCCGGGTGCCGAAAACCCTAAAGCTTGGTACGAACCCGAACTTTACAGTTCGGGTTTGCTCAACTCTAATGCTGACGTTTGGGTGAATATACTGCTCCTCTTTATAACGGCAGCACCAATGTTGTGTGATATGATATTTGTTTTATTCTGTGTGGTTTATAGAGCCATAACTACCCTGTAAATGACCATTGGGTGTTTGTTATATTTTGCTAACTCCTCACATTACTCAGCAAATGATAATTGGTTCCATATGTTTCAGTCACTAATGATAATATCTCTTCATGAGAGTATGAACATGATATGAAGCATTGCTGTGACACTACACTTAGTATTCAGGACTCTAGGACTCTTCATAATTGCTTCTGCTTGATTTATTACGAAAATGCAGCCAAAAAGGACATTACAAGCTTTGTGGCATTACAAGCCTTGACTTCTTGTAAAGATGTTGTTTGTGCAGTACCCCAGTGGAAGGGGGTATCTGTAAATGTTTGGATTGTCATGTTATTTAATGTTTGCACTGTACACCAGCAGTTGAGGTATAGTTGGCATCAAGAATGAGGCTAGTCACCCCTTTTCTCCACTTTTGGTAGGAGTACGCTGGTCCTGTTTCCTACCAGGGGAGAGAAGAGTTAGCTAGCACAGTGAGGAGTGAGGAAGAACGTCCTAATTAGGAATGAGCGTGTCTCGCGAGACTTCGCATAATAACTTCATAAATCAATTTCTACTGTAAAAAAAAACATTTCCCGAACTCGGGTTCGGTTCCAAGTGGTGCGTTCCCATTCACTACTATGAGAAGAGTGCTTGGTGGTGTCCCGCCACCATCTTCCCTGCTCCGTTCGTGGTGTAGGTGAGGGTCCCAGAGGTGGGACCCACACCTATCAGACAATGGGGGCATATCCTAGCGATATGCCACCATTTTTTAAGATGGGAATACCCTTTTAACTCTGAAGACTTTAAAACCTGTTCTAGTGATTGTGGGGTTCAGCAGTCATACACCCCCACAATCATAGGTAATAACTTGTTATGGTGGGACAACCCATTAACTAGATATAACCTTTGTGGGAACATCAAATACAAATTTTATTACAAATGACCTAAAGCCAGGATAGATCAGCCAACTGTAATGCTAATATATCATACTGAATATCTTATACTGCTATATTTTACTTGATTACTTATTTTGTACAGTATTATAAAGTTTGGTTAATCGGACTAACCAGGAACTCCCAAATAGCTGTCTCTTCCCTTTGGAGGAGTTTCTGGTTTGGCTAATATAAGGCAATTTTTTTTTTCTTTTAGAGAAAAGCTAATTTGCATAGTTTTTCCCATGTAGCATTGCCTGTAAGTCTCCATATACCATCTGGATCTTTTCAGTGAGAACCAGTACCTCCCCAGTGCCAACCAGTACATTGCACTGTACTCAGGGGAGTAGGGAGAGCGAGAACTGACTGGGCCCCACAGCTAATTTTTGCACAGGCCCCCCTCTTTATGACCATCTTGGCATTGCATGTGTGCATAGGTAAAAGTGGGTTCACATCACTTTTTTACCATCTGTTTGACATATACTAGGAAAAAAAGGGATACAAAAATGCAGCACACCACACTTTTGTATACTGCAGAGTCCGGCAAAAAAGTGTACTTTCTTTTAAATGGAATCCTATACATGCCATTGTATGACATCAATCTGAGTCATCTGTTAAGGTATACATTTTTTGTATATGTTAAATGCATGGCAAAAAGGTGATGTGAACCCAGCTTAAATGTGCCAAAATAAGCATTAGTACACAACAGAGCAACATGGCAGAGAAGGGAGGCTATATTACAGAAGGCTGGTCCTGGTGGTCTGTGGTGTGAACTGTGTTCTACAAGGCTCATTTACTCTACTGGGAAATACAGGCCACACTACAGCATAATATACTGGAATCTACAGTATACACTGTAAATATAATAGCCCTACAACCAAATAATAACACCGCCATACAGTGACCTGATAACGCCTCCATACAGGGACCGGATAACACCTACATACAGTGACTGAATGACGCCACCATACAGTGACTGGATAACGCCTAAATACAGTGAACGGATAACACCACCATATTGGATAACAACGCCATACAGTTACCTGAATGACACCACCATACAGTGACTGGATAACGCTGCCATACAGTGACCAGATAACACCTTCATACAGTAACTGGATAACGCTGCCATACAGTGACCAGATAACACCTCCATACAGTGATTGGTTAACTTGCCATACAGTGACTGGACAATGCCTCCATAGAGTGACCGGATAACACCTCCATACAGTGACTGGATAACCTGCCATACAGTGACTGGACAACACCGCCATACTGTGACCAGATAACACCGCCATACAGTGACTGGATAACACCTCCATATAGTGACCGGATAGCACCGCCATACACTGGATAACACCTCCATACAGTTACTGGATAAGGCCTCTATACAGTGACTGGATAACGCCTCCATAAAGTGACTGGATATAAGGTATAAGGGGGCACAATATAGAGTATTAGAGGGCACAGTACAGGGTATGGAAAGGGGGCACAATGGAGGGTATAAAAGGGCATAGTACAGGGTAGGAGGCACATTATAGGGTATAAGGGGGCATCATAGAGGTTAGGAGGCACAGTACAGGTGTATCCCCATATACCCTTGTACTGTGCCGGCAATAGTGTATGTTTAGGGGGCACAGTCCAGGGGAGGGGGCACCGTCCAGGGTATCAGACTCACCAAAGCTGGCAGGGAGTCTGAAGCAGGAGGGTCCTGACTCCTGGCTCTGGCTTGCAGGCAGGCAGCAGCAGTTCTCAGAGGTGGGCGGCAATTCAAAGCTGCAGCTTGGCGGACGGGAATACAAACGTGAGGCCGGGTGGCCATACAATATGGCTGGGTGGAAGGGCGGGCAGCCATTCAACCATGCGGGGTGGCTAAGCGAGAAGGCGGGAGGCCATACAAATGTGCGGGAAGGCAGCCAGCTATTCAAATGTGCGGGGTAGCTGGGCAAGAAGGCAGGCGGCCATACAAACGTGTGGTGGGGCTTGGCAAGAGGGCGGGATGTCAGAGCACATCCAGGGTCCATCTTAACGATTGGTGGAGCAGCAGCTTACACCCACTGCTGCTCCACCAATCATATAACAAAGTGCAGCAGAGGAGAGGTAGGAGAATCCCTCTCTACCCTCTCTTCTTGTTTCATTAGAGGCCGCAGCAGTAGGAACCCCCCCACCACCATCATCAGGGAAAGAGTGAAATAGCCAAAAAAAAAATAATAATTTAATAGGGCCCCTTTCTCTGGTCTAGTGGGGGTGTGTGTGGTCATATTGGTTCCTCACCCCCCTGCAAAACCCCTTGGCCTCTTCTTCTATGGAGAGGCCAGACCTAGACATTTGGCTCTTGGCCAACACCTGAGGTGGCAGCCAGGTGGAAGCCAGAGCAAGTCTGGCTTCGTCTGTCAGATGTTCTAGTTCTGGTACGCTTGCAGGAGCCTTCTGGCCTGGAAGGACTGGGATTAGTTTATCGGGGTCCCTTCTCTCATTGACAGGGCCTGAGATGGACCGTGACCTAGTGTACATTTTTGATGCACGGGTGTAGAAAGAACGTGCCTCGGGCTTTCAAAAAGAAACAATTGGAGTTCACCAGGCATAGCTGGATAATGCTGTGAACTGCCAGATCCTCCTAGACTATGATGGGATCCAGCAGCTCTCCTGCATGTATGACTTTTTGTCTGTCTGAAAACCAGGATTTCTGTTGGTGGTCGGATCCTATTGTAGTTTATGGGGATCCGGTGGTTCAAAGCATTATCTGGCTATGCCGGATACAGTGAACTTTGGTGGGCTTTAAACACAGATGTGAACATAGCCAAACAGAACTGTATTTTAACAGCACTTGGAAAAATGACCAGGGCCAGGAGGCACAGGGACATTAACAGGAGGTTTCCAGCATGAGGACCTTTTGCAAACAACAATCTCAATTAGTAGATCATTTTATGCATCATTTGTAGGGAAATATTGCTGATTTTTTTCATTTGACCAACATAATCCTTCAAAGCCATTTTCCAACTATAGGAAGTGCAGGTATATCACTTCTTAATATTTGGGGTCAACTGCCAGGACCCCTACATAGTTACATAGTTAATACGGTTGAAAAAAGACATAAGTCCATCAAGTTCAACCAAGGGATAGGTGGGGACGCAAATCCCAGAAGGAAGTGAGACTCAAATTTCTAGACGTTTTCATAAGCATTAATGTCATTTACTTTTAAGAATACATGCAAACCCATTTTGAAACTGTCCACTGTTCCTGCTGTGACCACATCCTGAGGAAGTCTATTCCACAGATTCACAGTTCTTACAGTAAATTAGTTTTGACTAGGGATGAGCGGACGCAGGAATGTTAGGTTTTGCCGGGTTCCGTGGAACTTCAGGTCAAAGTTCGGGTTCGGGACCTGAACTTGACCCGAACCCGAACCCCATTGAAGTCAATGGGGACCTGAACTTTGGTGCACTAAAATGGCTGTAAAAGAGTCGTAGTAAGGGCTAGAGGGCTGCAAAAGGAAGCAAAATGGGGGTAAGAGCAGGACAGTTGCCCTGCAAACAAATGTGCATAGGGAAATTACTTAAAATAATAAAGAATAGAAAAAAGAAAAAATAATCTTGAACTAGGAGGCGGAGGTCAAAGTGGAGTAGGAGGTTGAGGAGGGGGTGGATGTGGCGGTGTAGGTGGAAGCGGCGATGAAGGAGGAAAAGGTAGCCAACACAGTTTTTTTTTTTGTTTAGTTTTTTCCCTTTATTTATTTATTTATAAATTTAGGAAGACCTCAAAACATTGGGAAATAGAAAAGAGAATGCAAAGAGAAAGTGTGTTGGAGTATAAGGGTCCTTTCACACATCCGTATGTGTTTTGCAAAACATGGACACCGGCAATGTGCGTTCCGCATTTTGCGAACCGCACATCGCCGACACTTTTATAGAAAATGCCTTTTCTTGTCCGCAATTGCGGACAAGAATAGGACATGTTCTATTTTTTTGCGGAATGGAAGTGCGGATATAGAAGTGCTGATCCGCAAATGCAGATACGGACAGCACATTCCGGCCCCTTTGAAAATTAATGGATCCGCACCTGTTCTGCAAAATTGGGGAACGAATGTGGACCCATTTTGCGGACATGTGAATGGACCCTTACAATGGCTGGGTGCAGCCAGTATAATTGTCTACTCAGCACAAGGTACGGACAGGTCCTGTGGGATCCATGCATGGTTCATTTTAATGAACGTGAGCTTGTCCACATTGGCTGTGGACAGGCGGCTGTGCTTGTCTGTGATAACGCCCCCTGCCGTGCTAAACACACGTTCAGATAATACACTGGTTGCAGGGCAGGCCAGCACCCAGTGGCAGATTACAATAGGGAGGTTCGGGTCGGCAGCCCCGAGCCCAGCGCCGCTGGAGGGCCCAACGCTGACCCGGACGCCCACATACTGCGGCGGGGCACGGGAGCACATAGCTCCCTGTCCCGTCGCCGATCACCGCCATAGGCTTCAGGCCTTGTAGGCCTGAGGCCTATGCGGTAGTGAAATCCCGGCGCAGGCGTGCGTGATGACGTCATTGCGCGCCTGTGCCGGGACGGAGCACTGTGACGCGCCTGACTCATCCCGCCTTCCTCTGCGAGCAAGCGCCTGGCCCTGGACATAGGTGAGTATTTATCTTTTCATTTTTTTGTTCATTTTTTTATTTTTTATTTCATGTGCCTACTTTGGGGGGGGACACACAGGAGGACATATTAAGGAAGATAAATCGAGTACATGGGGGAGAATGTGGGGGCTGTATCGGGCCAAATTATTATGGGAGGGAATACTATGTGGGGGCAAATTACTAGATGGGGCAGTGTGGGGGCAAATTGCTGTGTGGGGGAAAATTATTATGAGAGGGACTACACTATGTGGGGGCAAATTGCTATGTGGGAGCAGTGTGGGGGCAAATTATTATGTAGAGGGACTACTATCTGGGGGCAAATTGCTATGTGGGGGCAGTGTGGGGGCAAATTATTATGAGAGGGACTACTATGTGGGGGCAAATTGCTATGTGGGGGCAGTGTGGGGGCAAATTGCTATGTGCGGGCAGTGTGGGGGAAAATTATTATGGGAGGGACTACTATGTGGGGGCAAATTTCTATATGGGGGCAGTGTGGGGGAAACTATTGTGTGGGGGTAATTGCTATGTGGGGACAGTGTGGGGAAATCGCTATGTGGGGGCAAATTACTATGTGGGGGCAGTGTGGGGGAAAATTACTATGTGGGGGCAGTGTGGTGGAAATTACTATGTGGTGGCAGTGTGGAGCAAATTACTGTGTGGGGGCAAACTACAATATGGGGGCAGTTTGGGGGAAATTACTGTGTGGGGGCAAATTACTATGGGGGGATTACTATGTGGGGGCAGTGTGGTGGAAATTACTATATGGGGGTGTTGCTATTGGGGAGGCACTGTAGGGGCAATTCTATTATTTCTGGGGACACTATACAGGGATTATTACCTGGAGCACAATATAGGGTGTTATTATTACTGGGGGCACTCTAGGGGACATTATAGCTGCTGTGGACACTATAGGAACATTTGGGGTAATTTATCAAACTGGTGTAACGCAGAACTGGCTTAGTTGCCCATAGCAGCCAATCAGATTCCACCTTTCATATTTGACAGCTCTTTTGGAAATCCAGTTCTACTTTACACCAGTTTGATAAATTACCCCAATTATGTCTATTAGGGTCACTATTTTTTCAGCAGTATAGTTCCTGGGGCATTGGGGAGCACAACGGGCACAGTATTGGGGGTGGCAGGATGACACTGTGGGGACACCAGGATGAGGAGGTTGATGGAAAAATTGAGAAATCTAACGTGTCTGTGTTACAAACTGTAGAGACGAGATGCGGCTGAAAGAATTTGCCATGGTGGTCTGGGTCAAACGGAGGAGAAGAGGAAAGAGAAGGTCTACATGACAGGAGATGTCACTGGATGTAAGAGGTATGTGGTGCTGTATTCTCCTCCATGTCTTTTTTACTACAATTATATGTATTTTAAATTTGGCGACCAAATTTTTCAGTTTAGGACCCAATTTGGGGTATTCTTTTTTAGTCTGAAGATGTCATATGGTCTAAGAAGAGACTCTGGCACCCATGAAGCACCGCAGCCTCTTCATACAAAAAAAGAAAAACTAAACTAAAATGGAGGGGGGGGGGGCCAAGTTGGGTAGACAGCCCCGGGCCTATCATGCACTTAATCCGCCCCTGCCAGCACCTCCAAGGAGTAAAGGGCAAGCTCAGGCCATGTGCCCAATTTGGAGACCCAGAAGTTAAATGGGGCAGACCCGTCAGTCAGTACATGTAGGCGTGTGCACACATACTGCTCCACCATGTTGGTGAAATGCTGCCTCCTGCTAAGACGTTCCATATCAGCTGGTGGTGCTGGTTGTTGTGGCGTGCTGACAAAGCTTTTCCACATTTCAGCCATGCTAACCCTGCCTTCTGAGGTGCTGGCGGTGCCCCAGCTGTGTTGGTGACTTCTTCCTCCTCTGCCTTCGCCTTGTGCTTCCACTGTGCCCCCGCTGTCAGGTGTGAATGCCATCAGCAGCGCGTCTACAAGCGTGCGCTTGTACTCACGCATCTTCTGATCACGCTCCACTGACAGAATTAAAGACAGCATGTTGTCCTTGTAACGGGGATCCAGCAGGGTGGCCACCCAGTAATCAGCACAGGTTAGAATGTGGGCAACTCGGCGGTTGTTGCAGAGATGTAGTCGCTCGTGTATGCCAGGCTGCCCAGAGGCAACAACAAGCTGTCCTCTGTGGGAGGTGAATTGTCTGTGTCCTCTGTATCCCCCCAGCCACGCTCCAGTGATGCCCATGAGCTGCTTTGGGTGCCACCCTGCTGTGAACACGGTTCCTCCTCCTTATCATCCTCCTCCTCCTCATTCTGCAGAACGTGCCCTGGCTGGACAGTTGTGTACCTGGCCTCTGTTGGTGCAGGAACCCATCCTCCAAGCCACTTGTGAATGACTGGCCTGATAACCATGGAAATTATCCCTCTTCCTCCTGTGCCACATCCTCTTCCATCATTGCCCGAAGTGTTTTTTCAAGGAGACATAGAAGTGGGATAGCAACGCTGAGGATGGCATCCTCGGCACTGGCCATGTTGGTGGAGTACTTGAAACAGCGCAACACGGCACACCAGTCCTGCATGGAAACCCACTCGGTGGTGAAGTGGTGCTGTTCCGCAGAGCAACTGACCCGTGCGTGCTGCAGCTGAAACTCCACTATCGCCTGCTGCTGCTGGCACAGTCTCTCCAGCATGTGCAAGGTGGAGTTCCACCTTGTGGGTACGTCGCATATGAGGCGGTGAGCGGGAAGGCCAAAGTTACGGTGCAGTGCAGACAGGCGAGCAGCAGCAGGGTGAGAATGCCGAAAGCGCGCACAGACGGCCCGCACTTTCTGCAGCAGCTCTGACATATCGGGGTAATTTTTCAGGAACCTCTGCACCACCAAATTCAGCACATGCGCCAGGCAAGGGATGTGTGTCAAACCGGTCAGCCCCAGAGCTGCTACAAGATTTCGTCCGTTATCGCACACCATAAGGCCAGGCTTGAGGCTCGGCGGCACCAACCACTCATGGGTCTGTTGTTCCATGCCCGTCCACAGCTCCTGCGTGGTGTGGGGTTTTTCCCCCAAAAAGATGAGTTTGAAAACTGCCTGCTGTCATTTCCCACTGGCTGTGCTGAAGTTGGTGGTGAAGTTGTTACGCTGACCAGATTAGGAGGCGATAGAGGAGGAAGCGGAGGAGGAGGCAACAGGAGGCAACAAGAAATGTCCTGCAATCCTCGATAGGACATGCGCCAAACTGCTATCCGCCTCAGGCCCAGCCACCACTGCATTTACCCAGTGTGCAGTTAGGGAGATATAATGTCCCTGCCCGTGCTTACTGGTCCACGTATTGGTAGTTTTGTGGACCTTGCCACAGATGGCGTTGCGCAGTGGACACCTGATTTCGTCCGCCACTTGGTTGTGCACGGCAGGGATGGCTCGCCTGGAAAAGTAGTGTGACAGCGACCGCCATAAGGTACTTAAAAGTCTCTGTCTCCACCAGACGGAATGATAGTATTTCAAAGGCCAGGAATCTTGAAATGCTGGCATTCAGGACCAGGGATCGCGGGTGGGTAGGGGTGTACACTTTCTCTCCAGTGTTTGGGGGATGGACAGCTGAACGCTTCCATGGGACAGTGTGGACATGCTGGGTGACGGTGGTGGAGGTGGTGGTGTTGCTGCCACATCCTCTGTTTGCAGGGTGACAGGTGCCACTGTCACTCCAGAGGGAGAGGAAGAGGCCGAGACCGCAGCAGAAGAGGGAACAAGAGGAGCCTGAGATCTTTTGTGTTTTTTCAGGTGTGTACTCCACAGCAGCTCGTGCTTTGCATTTAGATACCTGGTCATGCAGGTGGTGCTCAAATTTAGAACATTTATGCTTTGCTTAAGGCTCTGATTGCACAGCGTGCAAACCACTCGCATCTTGTTGTTAGTACATTGTCTGAAGAACTGCCACACCAGTTTAGTGTGCTCAGTCCCTGGGTGCGGTGGGCAGTAACAGGCATACTGGCTAGGGGACGGCCACTCTGCTTTTGCACCCTGCTGTCTCTTTTGCTGTTGGGCTGGCACTGTGTGACCACCACCTCTTCCTCCAAACTGCACACGTCACTCGTATGGCCTTGATTCCATGTGGGGTCTAGGACCTCATCATCCTCCACATCATCTTCCATCCACTCCTCACCCCTGCCCTACTTGCAGGTCTGCACACGGCAGAAAGCCGCAGCAGTTGGCACCTGTGTTTCGTTATCATCATCAGAGATGTGCTGCGGTGGTCCTCCCATGTACACATCCTGAAACATAAGGGTTAGGTGGATGACCCATGGAAACCCCGCCAGCAGAGTCATTAAAAAAGAATAACAGACTGCTGCAAAACTTGGGGCTCAGGCTGCTTGGCTGATTTGCAAGGGGGTAAGGTGAAAGACAGAAGCCCATGGGCTGCAGGTGCCAACTCTGCGGTTTCAGCAGGGGACCGGGTGGGAGACAATGTGAAGGAACTGGAGGCACTGTCAGCCATCCAATCTACTACCGCCTCTACTTTTTCTGGCCTCACCATTCATACACCGGTATTCGGGCCTACAAAATGACGCTGAACGTCCTGTCGCCTACGTGCACCTGAGGAAGGTGTTTCATTTGGGCGTGTAGCTGGCACAGATCGACCACGTCCTCTCCCTGCAACAGGAGCTCCACCAACACCAGCAGCACCATGACCAGGGCCACGTCCCTTATTTGATACTCTCCTCATTCTTTGAGGTCACCCACCGAACTAACAGATTAACTATATTAATTTGCCTGTCACGTATAAAGTGCACGTGTATGTGACACCAAAAATGGGTATATGTCACCCACCGAACTAACAGACGGATTAACTACAGGGTGGGCCATTTATATGGATACACCTTAATAAAATGGGAATGGTTGGTGATATTAACCACCTCCGGACCGCTGTACGCACAGACGCGTCCTGGAGGTGGTTGATTCATTTCGAGTGGACGCATATACGCGTCATCTCGCGAGACGCGAGATTTCCTGTGAACGCGCGCACACAGGCGCGCGCGCTCACAGGAACGGAAGGTAAGAGAGTTGATCTCCAGCCTGCCAGCGGCGATCGTTCGCTGGCAGGCTGGAGATGTGTTTTTTTTAACCCCTAACAGGTATATTAGACGCTGTTTTGATAACAGCGTCTAATATACCTGCTACCTGGTCCTCTGGTGGTCCCATTTGTTTGGATCGACCACCAGAGGACACAGGTAGCTCAGTAAAGTCCCACCAAGCACCACTACACTACACTACACCCCCCCCCCCCCGTCACTTATTAACCCCTTATTAGCCCCTGATCACCCCTGATCACCCCATATAGACTCCCTGATCACCCCCCTGTCATTGATTACCCCCCTGTCATTGATCAACCCCCTGTAAAGCTCCATTCAGATGTCCGCATGATTTTTACGGATCCACTGATAGATGGATCGGATCCGCAAAACGCATCCGGACGTCTGAATGAAGCCTTACAGGGGCATGATCAATGACTGTGGTTATCACCCCATATAGACTCCCTGATCACCCCCCTGTCATTGATCACCCCCCTGTCATTGATTACCCCCCTGTAAAGCTCCATTCAGACGTCCGCATGATTTTTACGGATCCACTGATAGATGGATCGGATCCGCAAAACGCATCCGGACGTCTGAATGAAGCCTTACAGGGGCATGATCAATGACTGTGGTGATCACCCCATATAGACTCCCTGATCACCCCCCTGTCATTGATTACCCCCCTGTCATTGATCACCCCCCTGTAAAGCTCCATTCAGACGTCCGCATGATTTTTACGGATCCACTGATAGATGGATCGGATCCACAAAACGCATCCGGACGTCTGAATGAAGCCTTACACGGGCGTGATCAATGACTGTGGTTATCACCCCATATAGACTCCCTGATCACCCCCCTGTCATTGATCACCCCCCTGTCATTGATCACCATCCCTGTCATTGATCACCCCCCCTGTCATTGATCACCCCCCTGTCATTGATCACCCCCCTGTCATTGATCAACCCCCCTGTCATTGATCACCCCCCTGTCATTGATCACCCCGCTGTAAGGCTCCATTCAGACATTTTTTTGGCCCAAGTTAGCGGAATTATTATTTTTTTTTCTTAGTCTCATATTCCACTAACTTGTGACAAAAAATAAAATCTCACATGAACTCACCATACCCCTCACGGAATCCAAATGCGTAAAATTTTTTAGACATTTATATTCCAGACTTCTTCTCACGCTTTAGGGCCCCTAGAATGCCAGGGCAGTATAAATACCCCACATGTGACCCCATTTCGGAAAGAAGACACCCCCAGGTATTCCGTGAGGGGCATATTGAGTCCATGAAAGATTGAAATTTTTGTCCCAAGTTAGCGGAACGGGAGACTTTGTGAGAAAAAAATAAAAAATATCAATTTCCGCTAACTTGTGCCAAAAAAAAAAAATTTCTATGAACTCGCCATGCCCCTCATTGAATACCTTGGGGTGTCTTATTTCCAAAATGGGGTCACATGTGGGGTATTTATACTGCCCTGGCATTCTAGGGGCCCCAAAGCGTGAGAAGAAGTCTGGTATCCAAATGTCTAAAAATGCCCTCCTAAAAGGAATTTGGGCCCCTTTGCGCATCTAGGCTGCAAAAAAGTGTCACACATCTGGTATCGCCGTACTCAGGAGAAGTTGGGGAATGTGTTTTGGGGTGTCATTTTACATATACCCATGCTGGGTGAGATAAATATCTTGGTCAAATGCCAACTTTGTATAAAAAAATGGGAAAAGTTGTCTTTTGCCAAGATATTTCTCTCACCCAGCATGGGTATATGTAAAAAGACACCCCAAAACACATTCCCCAACTTCTCCCGAGTACGGAGATACCAGATGTGTGACACTTTTTTGCAGCCTAGGTGGGCAAAGGGGCCCATATTCCAAAGAGCACCTTTCGGATTTCACTGGTCATTTACCTACTTACCACACATTAGGGCCCCTGAAAAATGCCAGGGCAGTATAACTACCCCACAAGTGACCCCATTTTGGAAAGAAGACACCCCAAGGTATTCCGTGAGGGGCATGGCGAGTTCCTAGAATTTTTTATTTTTTGTCACAAGTTAGTGGAAAATGATGATTTTTTATTTTTTATTTTTTTTTCATACAAAGTCTCATATTCCACTAACTTGTGACAAAAAATAAAAACTTCCATGAACTCACTATGCCCATCAGCGAATACCTTGGGGTCTATTCTTTCCAAAATGGGGTCACTTGTGGGGTAGGTATAATGCCCTGGTATTTTAGGGGCCCAAATGTGTGGTAAGGAGTTTGAAATCAAATTCTGTAAAAAATGACGAGTGAAATCCGAAAGGTGCTCTTTGGAATATGGGCCCCTTTGCCCACCTAGGCTGCAAAAAAGTGTCACACATCTGGTATCTCCGTACTCAGGAGAAGGTGGGGAATGTGTTTTGGGGTGTCATTTTACATATACCCATGCTGGGTGAGATAAATATCTTGGTCAAATGCCAACTTTGTATAAAAAAATGGGAAAAGTTGTCTTTTGCCAAGATATTTCTCTCACCCAGCATGGGTATATGTAAAAAGACACCCCAAAACACATTCCCCAACTTCTCCTGAGTACGGATATACCACATGTGTGGTACTTTTTTGCAGCCTAGGTGGGCAAAGGGGCCCATATTCCAAAGAGCACCTTTCGGATTTCACTGGTCATTTACCTACTTACCACACATTAGGGCCCTGGAAAATGCCAGGGCAGTATAACTACCCCACAAGTGACCCCATTTTGGAAAGAAGACACCCCAAGGTATTCCGTGAGGGGCATGGCGAGTTCCTAGAATTTTTTATTTTTTGTCACAAGTTAGTGGAAAATGATGATTTTTTTTATATTTTTTTTTTTTTCATACAAAGTCTCATATTCCACTAACTTGTGACAAAAAATAAAAACTTCCATGAACTCACTATGCCCATCAGCGAATACCTTGGGGTCTCTTCTTTCCAAAATGGGGTCACTTGTGGGGTAGTTATACTGCCCTGGCATTCTAGGGGCCCAAATGTGTGGTAAGGAGTTTGAAATCAAATTCTGTAAAAAATGACGAGTGAAATCCGAAAGGTGCTCTTTGGAATATGGGCCCCTTTGCCCACCTAGGCTGCAAAAAAGTGTCACACATCTGGTATCTCCGTATTCAGGAGAAGTTGGGGAATGTGTTTTGGGGTGTCTTTTTACATATACCCATGCTGGGTGAGAGAAATATCTTGGCAAAAGACAACTTTTCCCATTTTTTTATACAAAGTTGGCATTTGACCAAGATATTTATCTCACCCAGCATGGGTATATGTAAAATGACACCCCAAAACACATTCCCCAACTTCTACTGAATACGGAGATACCAGATGTGTGACACTTTTTTGCAGCCTAGGTGGGCAAAGGGGCCCACATTCCAAAGAGCACCTTTCGGATTTCACTGGTCAGTTTTTACAGAATTTGATTTCAAACTCCTTACCACACATTTGGGCCCCTAGAATGCCAGGGCAGTATAACTACCCCACAAGTGACCCCATTTTGGAAAGAAGAGACCCCAAGGTATTTCGTGATGGGCATAGTGAGTTCATGGAAGTTTTTATTTTTTGTCACAAGTTAGTGGAATATGAGACTTTGTAAGAAAAAAAAAAAAAATCATCATTTTCCGCTAACTTGTGACAAAAAATAAAAAGTTCTATGAACTCACTATGCCCATCAGCGAATACCTTAGGGTGTGTACTTTCCGAAATGGGGTCATTTGTGGGGTGTTTGTACTGTCTGGGCATTGTAGAACCTCAGGAAACATGACAGGTGCTCAGAAAGTCAGAGCTGCTTCAAAAAGCGGAAATTCACATTTTTGTACCATAGTTTGTAAACGCTATAACTTTTACCCAAACCATTTTTTTTTTACCCAAACATTTTTTTTTTATCAAAGACATGTAGAACAATAAATTTAGAGCAAAATTTATATATGGATGTCATTTTTTTTGCAAAATTTTACAACTGAAAGTGAAAAATGTCATTTTTTTGCAAAAAAAAATCGTTAAATTTCGATTAATAACAAAAAAAGTAAAAATGTCAGCAGCAATGAAATACCACCAAATGAAAGCTCTATTAGTGAGAAGAAAAGGAGGTAAAATTCATTTGGGTGGTAAGTTGCATGACCGAGCAATAAATGGTGAAAGTAGTGTAGGTCAGAAGTGTAAAAAGTGGCCTGGTCTTTCAGGGTGTTTAAGCACTGGGGGCTGAGGTGGTTAACTTCCTGTTTGTGGCACATTAGTATATGTGAGGGGGGAAACTTTTCAAGATGGGTGGTGACCATGGCAGCCATTTTGAAGTCGGCCATTTTGAATCCAACTTTAGTTTTTTCAATAGGAAGAGGGTCATGTGACACATCAAACTTATTAGGAATTTTACACGAAAAACAATGGTGTGCTTGGTTTTAACGTAACTTTATTCTTTCATGAGTTATTTACAAGTTTCTGACCACTTATAGAATGTGTTCAATGTGCTGCCCATTGTGTTGGATTGTCAATGCAACCCTCTTCTCCCACTCTTCACACACTGATAGCAACAACGCAGGAGAAATTCTAGCACAGGCTTCCAGTATCCGTAGTTTCAGGTGCTGCACATCTCGTATCTTCACAGCATAGACGATTGCCTTCAGATGATACGAGATGTGCAGCACTTGAAACTACGGATACTGGAAGCCTGTGCTAGCATTTCTCCTGCGGTGTTGCTATCAGTGTGTGAAGAGTGGGAGAAGAGGGTTGCATTGACAATCCAACAAATGGGCAAGCACATTGAACACATTTTATAAGTGGTCAGAAACTTGTAAATAACTCATGAAAGAATAAAGTTACGTTAAAACCAAGCACACCATTGTTTTTCTTGTGAAATTCCCAATAAGTTTAATGTGTCACATGACCCTCTTCCTATTGAAAAAACAAAAGTTGGATTCAAAATGACCGACTTCAAAATGGCCGCCATGGTCACCACCCATCTTGAAAAGTTTCCCCCCTCACATATACTAATGTGCCACAAACAGGAATATAATATCACCAACCATTCCCATTTTATTAAGGTGTATCCATATAAATGGCCCACCCTGTATATTAATTTCCCTGTCACTTATGCAGTGCAGGTGTACCTCACAGTAAAAATGGGAATATGTCACCCACCGAACTAACAGACGGATCAACTATATTCATTTCCTTGTCACATATGTAGCGCAGGTGTACCTCACACCAAAAATGGGTATATGTCACCGGCTGAACTAGCAGTCAGATTACCTATATTAATTTCCCTGTCACGTTTAAAGTGCACTTGTATCTCACACCAAAAATGGTTATATATCACCCATTGAATTAACAGATGGATTAACTATTATATTTTTGTCAAACAAAACAATAGCTGATCTTAGGGAGACTGTTTTGGGGTGGAGTAGGATTCTGGCTAACCAGGATCAATGCCTTGGAGACTACTCAAACAAAACAATAGCTATTATATTTTTGTGTCAGGGGTACAAAAATGGTGCATTGCACCCACAAAAAAATCACTATAGGTCACCCACAGAATTAACAGTCAGATTAATTATTATATTTCTGTGTCAGGGGTGCAAAGCTGGTGTATTGCACCCACAAAAAATCACTGTAGCTCACCCACAAAACAAATAGCCAGATTCCTAACACTCTCCCTCGCTTCAGCTGCCTGCTTCCTGTCCCTGCACTACTCAGAGCTGATGGGCGGTGCTACACGTGATCCAGCTTGTATAGAGGCTGGGTCACATGATGTGATGGCTTCTAAGTGCCCACAGCTGAAAAGCTTGCTGATTGGCTGTCCTGCAGTCTTTCAAAAGCTTTAGTAAATGCCTGAACACCGAACTTGAACCTGAACTTTTCCGACAAAGTTCGGGTCCGGGTAACAGAACTTTACAGTTCGGGTTTGCTCAACACTAGTTTTGACGCTTCTGGAGACTGAACTTTTTCTTCTCCAGTCGGAGGCAGCGCCCCCTTGTCTTTTGAGGGGACTTTACAGGGAACAGTTTTTCACCGTATTTTTTGTATGGCCCATTTATATATTTGTACAGGTTAATCATGTCCCCCCTTAGACATCTCTTCTCAAGACTAAATAAATTCAATTATTTTAATCTTTCTTGATAACTAAGACCCTCCAAGCCCCTTATCAGTTTAGTCGCTCTCCTCTGTACTTTTTCCAGCTGCAGAGCATCCTTTCTATGTACTGGTGCCTAGAACTGAACTGCATATTCCAGATGAGGCCGCACCAGCGCTTTGTAAAGTGGTAGTATTACATCCCTGCCCCGCGAGTCCATGCCTGATTTAATGCATGACAATACCCTGATAGCCTTAGAAGCAGCTGATTGACATTGTATGCTGTTATTTAATCTACTATCTACAAGGACAACCAAATCCTTCTCTATAAGTGACTCTCCCAGTGCTACATCACCCAGGACATATGAAGCACAGAGATTATTACTACCAAGATGCATAACTTTACATTTATCCACATTGAACCTCATTTGCCAAGTTGATGCCCAATCACTCAGAGTGTTCAAGTCAGCTTGTATTTTATAGACATCTTCCATAGACTGCACAGTACTACATAGCTTAGTGTCATCTGCAAAAAATGAAATGGTGCTATTAATCCCATCCTCAATATCATTAATAAATAAATGAAATAATAAAGGGCCCAGCACTGAATCTTGGGGTCACCACTTATAACCCGGGACCATTCTGAATAGGAATCATTGACCACAACTCTCTGGACCCGGTCCTTCAACCAGTTTTCAATCCAATTACAAACTATACTTTCCAAGCCTATAGAACCTTCTTTACTTATTAAGCGTCTATGAGGGACAGTATCAAAAGCCTTTGCAAAATCCAGAAACACTACATCCACACCCGCCCCTCCGTCCAGGCTACTACTCACCTCCTCATAGAAACAAATCAGGTTAGTCTGACAACTTCTGTCCTTGGTAAACCCATGCTGGTTATCACTTACAATATTATTTACAGTCACATACTCCTAGATTGTGACGGTAACGTACACTACACACAGGGGGGAGGATAGTGACCACTGCGCTCCACCCTCACCCCTGGCCATGCCTACTTGCCTCGCAAGTCCTAATGACAGGGGACAACTAGACGGCAGTCCTTAACTTAGGATACGTGCTGGGAAGACAGACAAGACAAATAACGGAATGTGAACGGACCGGGTCAATACCTAGAGAGCTACGCAGTACTAAGGAATGAGAAGAGAATAGTCAGGAAAAGCCAAGGTCAAATACCAGGAGAGAAACGAAGTACAACAGGAGTCCGCAAAGAATCGTCAGGTGGAAGCCGGGGTCAGGATACTAGGAGAGATGCGCAGTACAGGAGGAGCAGGCAGAGAATCGTCAGGGAACACAGGATCAGGTAAGTATGCAGGAACAAAACAATCACCAGATACTTAAAATTAACAGGCAACCTGTGGCCAGCAGGCTGCCTGTATTTATAGTGGGGAGTGAGGGTCATGTGACGTGGCCAGCATCACATGACCGACAGACCGACCAGCCGAGCACCGAGTGATCAGCTCGGCGCTCAAGGCAGACCTAGGAGCAGGGAGCCTCCCAGCTAGCAAAGCTGCCCTGGGAACAAGGTCAAACACAGATCCTCGCTCCCGAAGCTAAGCAGCAGGTCTACGGTGATGGGAAACCGAGTGCGCCTTCAGCACCCCGTTACAGTACCCCCCCTTTTTACGAGGGGCCACCGGAACCAATACTTCAGGCGATGGCCTTTGAGGGTGTTCTAAATGAAATTTTCAAACAAGTCTAGGAGCATGAACCTCCCTGGCAGGTACCCAAGATCTCTCTTCAGGTCCATACCCCTTCCAGTGAATCAGGTACTGCAAGGAATTACGCACCTTCCTGACATCCACTATTTTAGACACCACATACTCAACAGCATCATTAACAAGAACGGGCAGAGACGAGGCTTTTGATGGTACTACTGGTTCAACATATCTTTTAAGTAGAGATTTATGGAACACATTATGAACGTGGAATGACTCGGGCAGCTCCAACCTAAACGATACTGGGTTAATCACCTCCATGATCTTATATGGTCCAATAAAACGAGGAGCAAATTTTTTAGAATCTACCTTGAGAGAGAGATTCTTGGAGGATACCCACACCTTATCCCCAACCAGAAAATGTGCGCCCCTTGAACGTTTCCTATTGGCTCTGAGTCTTTGAGAACTTTGAGCCTTTTCTAGGTTCATTTGAACCCGGGCCCAAACTGTGCACAGTTCAGAAGAGAGCCTATCCGCCTCAGGGTTAGAGGAGGAGATGGATGACCCAGAATGAAAACGGGGATGAAAACCATGGTTACAAAAGAAAGGGGAGAATTAACACGGTTATTCAAAGCAAATTCAGCCAACGGAAGGTATTTAACCCATAATTGCTGGTCATCAGCAAAATACGACCTCAGGAATTGTTCCACAGACTGATTAAGGCGTTCAGTCTGCCCATTACTCTCAGGGTGGTAGGCAGAGGAAAAAGACAATGAAATCTGACATCTTTGACAAAAAGCCCTCCAAAATTTGGACACAAACTGCACACCCCTGTCAGATACAATATTTTCCGGGATACCATGTAACCGTACAATTTCTTTCACAAAAATAGATGCCAGGGTCTTGGCATTTGGGAGTTTAGACAGAGGAATGAAATGAACCATCTTGCTAAACCTATCGACCACTACCCAAACCACAGTCTTACCCTCCGCCGGCGGCAGGTCAGTAATAAAGTCCATCAAGATATGGGACCAGGGTCTACTGGGAATGGGTAGGGGTCGTAGGTTACCAGCAGGGTGAGTCCTAGGTGTATTAGACCTAGCACAAACCTCACAGGTTGACACAGAGGACTTGACATCCCTAAATAGAGTGGGCCACCAATAGGATCTAGAAACCAGCTCTCTAGTGCCCTCAAAACCAGGATGTCCACAAAAGGCAGAATTATGACACTCACCCAACAGCTGGAGACTAAATTTTATGGGAGCAAACGACTTATCTGTTGGGGTGGTTGCCGGTGCCAGATGTTGTTCAGCCTTAATGAGAGCTGAGATATCTTGGGTTAAGGCTGCTACGAAGATATTTGCTGGTTGGATGGATTCAGGCGGTGCCTCTGTAGGCTGAAAAGCATGGAAGCTCCGAGATAATGCATCAGCCTTCACGTTTTTACTTCCAGGCCTGAAAGTAATAGAGAATTCAAAACGAGTAAAAAACTGTGCCCATCTAGCCTGACGGGGATTCAACCTCTTAGCAGATTCGAGAAACATAAGGTTCTTATGGTCAGTGACAACAGTTACACAATGCCTTGCCCCCTCCAGAAAATGCCTCCACTCCTCAAATGCCCACTTAATGGCCAGCAACTCCCGATTCCCTATGTCGTAGTTTCTCTCGGTTGAAGAAAATTTTCTGGAAAAGAATGCACACGGTCTTAGGTTAGTTAGACTATTAGGACCTTGTGAAAGGACTGCTCCTGCGCCGTCCTCAGACGCATCCACCTCCACAATAAAAGGTCTCTCCTGATCTGGCTGGATCAGAATGGGAGCGCTACTGAATGCCTTTTTTAGTGTTTCAAATGAAGTAATGGCTTCAGTAGACCAGTTCTCCAAATCCGAGCCTTTCTTAGTAAGGTCGGTCAACGGTTTAGCAAATACTGAAAAATTCTTAATAAATTTACGGTAGTAATTGGGCAAAACCTAAGAACCGTTGTAAGGCCTTTAAGGATGAAGGCCTTACCCATTCCTTAATAGCTAGTACCTTACCAGGATCCATCTTGAAGGCGTGAGGGGTCAGGACATGCCCTAGAAACAGTATCTCCTGTACACCAAAGACGCATTTCTCTTGTTTAGCGGACAACTGATTCTCCCTCAACACCTCTAATACTTGTCTAACATGAGACACATGAGATTTGAAATCAGGAGAAAATATCAAAATGTCGTCAAGATAGACAATGACAAATTTACCTAAAAACTCTCTAAGAATATCATTCATAAAGTTTTGGAACACAGCTGGGGCATTGCTGAGTCCAAAAGGCATAACCTGATATTCAAAGTGCCCTGCCGGAGTATTGAACGCTGTCTTCCATTCGTCTCCCTCCTTGATTCGGATTAGATTATATCCCCTTTCAGGTCAATCTTAGAAAACCAAGTTGCCCCCAGAACCTGGTTAAATAAATCCGGAATCAGTGGGAGAGAGTATCTATTCTGGATAGTGATCTTATTCAATTTCCGGTAATCGATACAAGGCCTAAGACCACCATCCTTCTTCTTAACGAAGAAAAACCCTGCTCCCATAGGAGAGACAGAAGGTCTAATGTGCCCCTTACTGAGGCTTTCCTTAATATAATCCTCCATGGCCTTGCGTTCTGGGTGAGAGAGAGATTATAAATATGCCCCTTAGGAAACCTGGCACCTTCTACTAACTCTATGGCGCAATCATAAGGTCTATGGGGTGGTAGAACCTCCAGGGTAGGTGATGAGAACACATCAGAATATTCCCTAATGACCGTGGGTAATATATCAGATTCTACTGAGAACCCAGCTTGTACCACAGACAAGCACGAGTCACACTTAGGTCCCCATTTCACCAACTCCCCCCTGGACCAATCAATAGTGGGGTTGTGTAATCGGAGCCAAGGCAACCCTAGTACTACCTCGACCGGTAAGTTCTCCAGGACTAAGAGGGAACATTTCTCAGAGTGGCACACCCCCACGGTTAAAGAAATCTCTGAGGTACATGACCTCACCATACCACCTACCAGGGGAGTGGCGTCAATAGCCATGACATGGATAGGTGTAGGAAGAGAAAAAATTGAAATACCCAGTCTAATGGCGTACTCAGAGTCAATAAAGCTGGCCGCTGAACCAGAGTCAATAAAGGCCTTACCCGGCCATTTATTAACCCCCAGAGATATTGTTATAGGTACTAAAAGCTTACATTTCGTAATATCAGGGTGTACCTGGTCTTTAGGTTGCCTTGCCTTGGGAGACTTAATGGAGAAGGCCTTCTTTGGACACTGGTTGATCCAATGGTCAGGATCTCCGCAGTAAAAACACACTCCACGTCTGCGGCGCAGATTCCCTTGAGTCATGCCGACCTGCATGGGTTCTTCGGTAGAGACCTCAGCGTTGTTTCTGGGATAGACCTCGGGCTGGACCACCATCTGAGAAGAGAAGTGTCGTTCCTGTCGTCTCTCTCTAACCCGTCGGTCAAGTCGGACTACAAGGGTCATCATCTCCTCTAGAGTCTCTGGAAGCTGATAACTAGACTCACTAGAAGATCCTTTAAGTTATCAGACAGACCTGACCTGAACTGACTCTTAAGTGCTGGTTCATTCCATCCCGAGGGAACACACCACCTTCTGAATTGGGTGCAATACTCCTCCGCAGGTAGATCGCCCTGAACCAGAACTTTTAGAGCAGTCTCGGCTACCAGTGTCCTATCTGGTTCATCATACAGGGTACCCAGGGCCTGAAAAAAAACCTCCACTGATGTTAAACAACTGGCGTCAGCAGGTAAAGAAAATGCCCAGTCCTGGGGATCACCCTGTAACCGGGAAATAACAATGCCCACGCGTTGACTCTCGGGGCCAGAGGATACGGGGCGCAAACGGAAAAAAAGTTTACAATTTTCTTTAAAGGAAAGAAACTTCTTCCGATCTCCAGAAAAGGGCTCAGGAAGCTTAATCTGGGGCTCTAAATGTGGACTGGAGGCCTGAGGGATGGAAGTACCTTGTCCTAGCTCAAAAGAACAGAGTTTCTCCCCTAGCTCCTGCACCATCTGCGTCAGGTTAGAGACATGGTCAGTCAGGGTCACCAGAGGATTCATGATACAGTGGTTAGGTTACGGCCTGTTAATCTGTGACGGTAACGTACACTACACACAGGGGGGAGGATAGTGACCACTGCGCTCCACCCTCACCCCTGGCCTTGCCTACTTGCCTCACAAGTCCAAATGACAGGGGACAACTAGACGGCAGTCCCTAACTTAGGATACGTGCTGGGAAGACAGACAATACAAATAATGGAACGTGAACGGACCGGGTCAATACCTAGAGAGCTACGCAGTACTAAGGAATGAGCAGAGAATAGTCAGGAAAAGTCGAGGTCAAATACCAGGAGAGAAACGAAGTACAACAGGAGTCCGCAAAGAATCGTCAGGTGGAAGCCGGGGTCAGGATACCAGGAGAGATGCGCAGTACAGGAGGAGCAGGCAGAGAATCGTCAGGGAACACAGGGTCAGGTAAGTATGCAGGAACAAAACAATCACCAGATACTTAAAATTAACAGGCAACCTGTGGCCAGCAGGCTGCCTGTATTTATAGTGGGGAGTGAGGGTCATGTGACGTGGCCAGCATCACATGACCGACAGACCGACCAGTCGAGCACCGAGTGATCAGCTCGGCACTCAAGGCAGACCTAGGAGCAGGGAGCCTCCCAGCTAGCAAAGCTGCCCTGGGAACAAGGTCAAACACAGATCCTCGCTCCCGAAGCTAAGCAGCAGGTCTGCGGCTGATGGGAGACCGAGTGCGCCTTCGGCACCCCGTTACATATATATAGTTTCTTAAGAGCCCTTCAAACATTTTCCCACAACAGAAGTTAAACTAACTGGTCTATAATTACCTGTGGAGGACCTTGATCCTTTTTTGTATATCGGCACCACATTTGCTTTGCGCCAATCACTTGGCACTGTACCAGTCCCTAGAGAATCTTTAAACATTATAAACAGGGGCACATCAATGATTTAACTGCACATTTCCACACATGGAGTACTGTGTACAGTTCTGGGCTCCTGTAAACAAGGCAGACATAGCAGAGCTGGAGAGGGTCCAGAGGAGGGCAACTAAAGTAATAACTGGAATGGGGCAACTACAGTACCCTGAAAGATTATCAAAATTAGGGTTATTCACGTTAGAAAAAAGACGACTGAGGGGAGATCTAATTACTATGTATAAATATATCAGGGGGCAGTACAGAGATCTATCCCATCATCTATTTATCCCCAGGACTGTGACTGTGACGAGGGGACATCCTCTGCGTTTGGAGGAAAGAAGGTTTGTACACAAACATAGAAAAGGGTTCTTTACGGTAAGAGCAGTGAGACTATGGAACTCTCTGCCTGAGGAGGTGGTGATGGTGAGTACAATAAAGGAATTCAAGAGGGGCCTGGATGTATTTCTGGAGTGTAATAATATTACAGGATATAGCTACTAGAGAGGGGTCGTTGATCCAGGGAGTTATTCTGATTGCCTGATTGGAGTCGGGAAGGAATTTTTTATTCCCCTAAAGTGAGGAAAATTGGCTTCTACCTCACAGGGTTTTTTTTGCCTTCCTCTGGATCAACTTGTAGGATGACAGGCCGAACTGGATGGACAAATGTCTTTTTTCGGCCTTATGTACTATGTTACTATGTTACTATGTTACTATTTACCTTATTTAACTTCTCTTGGACCATATCTACTGTTAGAAAATGTAATATATTACTGGATGTACTAACAGCCCCAGCACCAATGATATAATCTCCTTTCCATCTTCTTTTGTATATACAGAGCTAAAAAAACATTTAGTAACTCTGCTTTTTCCTTATCTTCAGGGACTACCCCCCCCCCCCCCCCCTTACCAATATTTAGGGAACCTACTTTCTCAGACCTTGGTTTTTTAGCATATATAAATTTCAAGAATTTTTGGGGATTTGTTTTGCTCTCTTTTGTAACCTGCGTTTTGCAACCTGCGTTTTGTATTTTTGCTATTTTTATCTCCTTTTTACAGATTTTATTAAGCCCTTTGTTAACTTCAAAGGCTTCAACTGACCCCTCAGATTTGTATTTGTAAATGTCATTTACAGTGGCTGTAAGCCATGGGGGTTTAATTTTAGCCATTTTTACCTAAAGGGATAAATGTTTTAGTGCAATTACTCAATGTGGATTTGAAGCTCTCCCATTTATCCTCAGTATTATTATGTGACAGTAGCTGCTCCCAGTCCATGCCCTTAAATGCTGCCCTCAACCCAGGGAAATTAGCCTTTGTAAAATTCAGTGTCTTTGCTCTGCCTGACAGAGTTTGCTTCTTATAGTGTAGGGGGAATAAAATTATATTGTGGTCACTATTACCTATTACCTAGTGTTCTCGAATAGTAACATTTGCAACAAGCTCTGCATCAGTAGAAATTATCAAATCCAACAGAGCATTGCCCCAGGGGCATAGCTAAAGGCTCATGGGCCCTGGAGTTCAGCTTGGGCCCACCACCACCGCCTTCCCTCAGTGCTTTATGGCAAGGGGCAGGGGTGCACCTAGCCTTTCTGGTGCCTGAGGCAAAAATTGAATCCCCCTTCCCCCTCCATGCCAAATTCTCATCCTAACCCATTCCCTCCAGTCCTGCTGTTAAAGGGGTTGTCCTCTTTTTACTACTGACGACCTATCCTAAAGATAGGTCATTAATATCAGACCGACAGGGGTGCCGGGAGATCAGCTGTGTGAAGAGAGGGCAGTGCTGATATGAGAGCTGATTTCTCTGCTCTGTTCACCTGCTCGCCGTAGCAATTGCAGTGGTGAGCAGGTAAACAGAGCAGAGAAGGCAGCACTCGTACGAAAAATAAAGTGGACAACCCCTTTTAAAGACATACTTGGAAAACATCCAGTGATGTCTCCTCTGATGTAGATATTCTCTTTCCTCATCTTCTCCTTCAGACCAGACTACCATGGTGCGTCTCGTCTCTGCAGAGTTTAACAAACAGACATCTTACTTTCCTACTTTTCCATCATCCTCACCTTTTCAACACCCCATTTCCCCCCCCCCCCCCCAATCCCCAATACTATACTGTAGAAACAGTCCCCCTGAAAATACTGGCACCACAGATAGTGTGCCAGTACAAAAAAATACCTCCTTACCTTTCACATGAGACCCCCATATCAAACCCCAGATGAGATGCCCCTATCTCAGACCAGACCTCCACACCCCCATTTGACCTCTTGACCCCTAATCAGACCCCATTAGACTTCCAGACACCCATTCATATCCCCATTAGACCTCCAGACCCCCAATCGGACCCCCATTAGACCTCTTGACCCCCAATTGGACCCGCATTAGACCTCCAGATGCATAATCAGACTTCCATTAAACCTCCAGACCCCCATTAGACTTCTCTAGACCCCAGTCAGAAACTTCAGACCCCTAATGACCCTTCATACCCCTAATCAGACCCCCAATCAGACCCCCAATCAGACCCTTCAGACCCCCAATCAGACC
This sequence comes from Bufo bufo, assembly GCF_905171765.1. NCBI lineage: Eukaryota > Metazoa > Chordata > Amphibia > Anura > Bufonidae > Bufo > Bufo bufo. The sequence goes on along the minus strand of NC_053393.1, from coordinate 502,581,844 downwards.
CCTTTGGCTCCTAATCAGACCCTTCAGACCCGTAATCAGACTCTTCAGACCCCTAATCAGACGCCCAATCAGACCCTTCAGACACCCAATCAGACCCTTTAGACTCCGAATCAGACCCTTCAGACCCCCAATAAGACCCTTCATACCCCTAATCAGACCCCCAATCAGATCCTTTAGACCCCCAATCAGACCCATTAGACCCCCAATCTGACCCTTCAGACCCCAAATCAGACCCTTTAGGCTCCTAATCAGACCCTTCAGACCTGCAATCAGACTCTTCATACCCCTAATCATACCCCAATCAGATCATTTTGACCCCCAATAAGACTCATTAGACCCCCAATCTTACCCTTCAGACCCCCAATCAGACCCTTTAGGCTCCTAATCAGACCCTTCAGACCTGCAATCAGACTCTTCATACCCCTAATCAGACCCCCAATCAGACCATTTAGACCCCCAATCAGGCCCTTTAGACTCCCAATCAGACCCTTTAGGCTCCTAATCAGACCCTTCATGCTCCTAATCAGAACCTTCAGACGCCTAATCAGACCATCAATCAGACTCTTCAGACCCCCAATCAGACCCTTCAAACCCCCATATCAGACCTCAGATCAGACTATAAAATAAATAAACAAACTTACCTCTCCTGCTGTGCCGCTCCTTTTCCGGTCAGTCTGTCTCCTGGGATCTCATCTTTTCTCAGGTCCCACGCTGCAGTCAGCTGATCTCCTTCAGTGTCAGGTCAGAGTGCGCTATGAACGTCCTGACACTGCAGGCAGTCAGGACACAGCACCACCGGCACCGGGAAGAGCGAGCAGGAGATGGGGTAAGTACTGTACAGCACTCACAGAGCTTCTCTCCCCCTCCTCCTGCAGACTAGTGAGAGCTTTTGTTATGGAAGCGCTCACTAGTATTCCCTTTATAAGATGTAGTGCATCTTATAAAGGGAAACATACAGCACCACTGGCAAGGGGGGCCCTCTGGGCCCCCCTGGTTTAATGGCCAGGTCGCAACTGCGACCTCTGCGACCCCTATAGTTACGCCAGTGATTGCCCTTACTGGGAGCTTCTATAAACTGGCCCATAAAGTCCTTCAGCAAGTTGAGGAATTTTTTCCCTTTTGCGGCTGAGGCAGAACCATGACCCCAGTCAATGTCTGGGAAGTTAAAATCTCCCATTATGACCACTGTACCAGCCTGTGCCGCCCGCTCTATTTGGTTATATAGTTGCATTTCTATCTCCTCTGTTAGGGGGTCTATAGATTACACCAAGTATTATTTTTTCAGTGTTTATATCACTTTGAACTTCCACCCATAAGGTTTCAACATCCTCACCATCCGCACCCACAATTGCCTCTTTCACATTTGTCTTCAGATCACTCCTCACATACAGGCACACATCACCGCCTTTTCTATTGACCTGGTCTTTCCTAAATAGTGTAAAACCCTCAATATTAACAGCCCAGTCATGCGAAGAATCCAACCATGTCTCAGCCACATCAACTACATCTATGTGTTCTTCTAGAACCACAGCCTCCAGCTCCCCCATTTTGCTAGCTAGATTTCTGGCATTTGTGAAAATACATTTTAAATTACTATTACCTGTAAAGTGATTATCCGGGATTTTTTGGTTACCTTGGTTGATGTTTGTATGTAACAGGTTCTTGTTACCAGCAGTTCTATTTTTCATCTGTGTTCAGTTCTGCCCAGTCTTCTCCCTACTTTCCTCACTAACCCCAGCCCCCACTAAATCCCCACTGTCCCCTCCTATATATCCCACTCTCTATCTACACTATCTACCCCCTTATTAGTATGACCCCCCATCCTCCCCTAGATCCTCGTTTAAAAGGACCTACCATCCTCAGAATGAAGCTGCACATCAAACAGACCAATTTACTTGTTCCAACACCAAGTGGTGCTTTAATGAGGCTCTTTCTACATTAAAGATCATCTCTCACCATGATCTGAAGTCTATCGAACCAGGCATACTATCTCAGTGCTTGAGAAGTGGATCTGTAGCAGTTTCCTTATATTCCGACTGCGAAAGCACAGAGATAGAGTGATAGGATCGGCATGAGAAGTGTAGCCCTGTAAACCCAGGGGAAAGGGGGAGTGGCCATAATAACGGGGTGCTACAAAACTGGTGCTCCCAGGACTCTGTCCAGCTTCTCTAATTTGCATAATTATAAAAAGGGAGATTTCTAGATAATACAAAATAGAAACATAATGAAGTTGGCGTTTTAATTAGCATAATCAACCCTACCAGGCAGTATGCCTGGTTTAATAGGGTTAATCATGCTGACAGATGCTATTTAATGCACTTTATAATAAGGCACATGTAGAATTTAGAGAGAGAAAAAAGTTATTGTAACATCACAAGCGCACAGAGAAACAATATAGACCAATAGGTGTATTCTGTAGGTGCTGTATTTGGGATCCATGTGACTAGGATCCTGAATACCAGCATGTGAATAAACTGAAGCCTAAGCCTAGAAACAAACTGTTGACAGACTTAGGTAGGGGTTCGAGAGAGCAGGATATATCTTTTGGTGAGCATTTATTAGCAGGAGTAGTATGAATATAAACTTTTATTCTTCCAGATTCTGCTCCTGCAAGGGACCAGAAGGTGAAGCTTCACTGTAAAGTGCTCTCTGATATCTGTATTCATCTGCTTCACTGCTTCTTCTTCTCCACTCTGAGTGACAGATATAGTGGTCTCCTGGTTGGATACCACAGCTGTCATTCAGAGCAGACCAGTGGAGCACCATTCCCAGGATCAGAATCTGGCAGAATAAGACTTCATATTCACACTATTCCTGATAATGAAAACTTCACAAAAGGTATGTTTGTCCTGCTCTTCTTAGCCCCTACCTAGTGCTGTCAGCAGCTTAGCATGGTTAAAACTGCTGACAGACTCCTTTTAAAGAGTCCCTGTTTTTTCACACAATTCCATTTAATTTAATAAAGACTGGTGTAACTAGCAAATTTCTATATCACTTCATTTAAAAAAATCTGCCTCCATCCACCTGAAAAAAATCTGTAAGGTCATGGCCACTAGAGGTCTCACTTCCACCTAATTTGTAGTCCACTACCTCTTGTCTGACAAGATCAGTCAATAGTAACAGAGAAGCAGAAATAGGGATGAGTCAGAGCTAGAGATACTGAGCCTGATAAAACAACTGCTTCTACATTGCTTCTGAAGATTATAGACTCCTGTATGTCTGTAAGTGTGATTTACCCCCTTTATCTGTTCTGTGAGCTCCAGAGCTGAAAACAAACATTGTGGGAAATAAGAGAAAAGATATCACAGCAGTACAGTACTGACAGACTTCACAGAAGGGATACACCCCCTGCTTCTAAGTGAAATGCATCTAGCTGTGCAGCAGGAATAATATAGCTGAAAAAGACTTTAGGGAAGCCCAAAAAACACTTGTTCCTTCACAGTTATGATTGTCCAAAGCAGCACAGCCATTATACATTTTTTTTTTAAACTCAGGTATGCTTTAAAATCAAAATCCATTTAAAAAAAACTATTGATTAGAAAAAATGTGTTAAATTATTACAACAAATCAAAATATTTCCCCCCAGGTAAAGTGTGTAGTTATAGAGGATGTAGAGGTACAGTAACATTAGCACCCAGATCCTGGTGTCTTTGGGTGCCCATAGGTTTATCTGCCTAAGGCCTCCTGCAAACGACCGTATGGCTTTTTCAGTGTTTTGCAGTCCGTTTTTCACGGATCCGTTGTTCTGTTTTTTGTTTCCGTTGTGTTTCCGTTTCTGTTCCGTTTTTCCGTATGGCATATACAGTAATTACATAGATAAAATTGGGCTGGGCATAACATTTTCTATAGATGGTTCTGCAAAAAACGGAACGGAAACGGAAGACATACGGATGCATTTCCGTATGTGTTCCGTTTTTTTGCGGACCCATTGACTTGAATGGAGCCACAGAACGTGATTTGCGGGCAATAATAGGACATGTTCTATCTTTAAACGGAACGGAAAAACGGAAATACGGAAACGGAATGCATACGGAGTACATTCCGTTTTTTTTGCGGAACCATTGAAATGAATGGTTCCGTATACGGAACCCAAAAAACGGCCAGTAAACGGGGGAAAAAAACGGTCGTGTGCAAGAGGCCTAATAAGAAGATACCAGTATTATAAATACACAGTAAGTAAGGGCCCTGTAATGGATTTTGCATTGGAGCCCAACAGCTTCAGGTTACACCTCTTCCTATGCTGTAATGGTAACTTAATCATGTTTTTTTTTTTAAAAAGTACAAGCAGATCTTCATCTGCTTTCTTTTTTTCGTCAAGTCTCTCATGTTTTACTTCATAAATGTAAACATTTTGGGAGACAGATTTACAAGCTTTTATGTATCTCTTGGCTAAACATTAAAAATGAACGTTTCTTTTTTGTTATTACTGTGCTCTTTGTTATGATACAATATACGAACATCAAAACCCTTTTATGTTACTCCCATATTTTTGTTTTACATGTATTTATTATGTGAGCAGTAAATAGTGAAAATATTTATTTTACGTATTTAACAATGAATGCCCTGTTTGGTTTCCTTGCCATTTGGAATATTAAATATTTGTCAGGAAAGTTTTGCAATTTTATAGGGCCATAATTTAATGTGCGGCACTTTTGTGGTTTATGTCTGTCATTTTAACAGCATATTGAGGAAATTTAAACCATTTTCACATACAATTGGTGAACACATTGCCTAACCTGCTCTTCATTTATGTTATTTTATCGGCAACAGAGGGTTGAATATTTTAAGTTGTAGAATTAGAAATATTCTTAATAAAAAAAAAAAAAATCCAGTTGCAAGATCTTAGAAGAGCAAATTACCTGTGAAATCATAAAATAATGTCGTCTTTGGCTCCATTCAAACAGTTACTGACTACAGTTGTGCAGTGAGGTTGAATGGGTGACTTGGGACCACCATTCCAGTAATTAGTGGGGCCCCGACAATCATACATGGTTCATCACCATTATTACAATCCTACCTTTTTTTGTGCCAGAATTGATGAGAAAAACAGCTTTTATTCTGTATGCTAAGAAGCTCAAAAGTGCACTAAGGATGGGCCTGAGCTGTTCAGTGCCCCACAGCTCTGCCGATTTCTTCTTCCAGTCCCTCCCTTTCCTGTATGATTGACGGGGTCAGGCACTATGATTATTTACAAGTCTGGCCATGTCAATAATACACTTGAGGGAGGGTCTGGGAGAGGTGGCTCATGCCCACCCTCAGTAAATGCAGTTTTTCTCACCATAGCAGCATTGGATCTGGCACAAAAATGTAAACTGATAATATGGGGGCAACGCTGCAAAATATTGAGGCCAGTTTTATATAAATGATGGTTGTGTTATACCCCTTTACATAAAAAATTAACTTAGTGGTAACTTCCAGGAACCCAGCATATGATGACAAATAAAATCATCTTCTTGTCGGCACTATCTGAGTAATCTCGCACCCCTCACTTCTTTTTTTTAACTCCTTAGTGACAAGCCTGTTTTGGGCCTTACTGACCAAGCGTTTTTCTTCCATTTTTCATCGTCGCCTTCTAAGAGCTATCACTTTTTTATTTTTCCATCTATATAGCTGGGGCAAATTTTAGTTTTAATGGCACCATTTTGGGGTACACACAACTTTCTGATGAACTTTTATTAACTCTTTCTGGGAGAAAGATGGGAAAAACAGCAATACTGCCACAGTTTTTACGTTATAAATTTTAGAGCGTTCATTTTTTGGTATAAATAGCATAATATCTTTATTCTCTAGGTCAGTACTATTACAGCAATACCAAATACATATATATTTTTTTTTTTACAATTTACTATTTTTGTGCAATAAAACCCCTTTTTTTCCATTGCCGCTTCTCAAGACCCATAACTTTTTTATTTTTATTTCTATAGAGTTGTATGAAGTCTTGATTTTTGCAGGACGACTTGTAGTTACCATTGGTATTATTTTGGAGTAAATTACGCTTTTTGATCGCTTGTCATTACTTTTTTTTCGATGGTAACTAAGAATAAAGTCTATAAAAAAAATTTTAATTTTGGTTATGGCGTTCACCGTAGGGGATATATTGCGTTATATTTTTGTAGTGCGGGTCGTTATGGACACGGCAATACCAAACATATGTGGGAGAATTTTTTTTGCAATTTTTTCATTGAAAAGTGCACTTTCAATGGGAAAAATGCATATTTTTTTTACTGGAATTTTTTTAATTTAATAAATGTGTGTTTTTTTCCCCCTTTTTTTACCACTTAATAGTCTCACAAGAGGACTGTAACAGACATTTTGATTGATTTTAAAGTACAAAGATCCCTATAGTGCATTGCGTTTTAATGTCAGTGCTATACTGAAATTGACCAGCAGGCTGCACCAGAGAGGCACATCCTTCTGGAAAATACTCAAGGCTGGCTTGGGGCCTTAATCAGACCCCAGCCAGCCTTTACACACATCGGCACCCCGATATCGCATTTGCAGGTGCCGATGGGAGACAGAGCGAGTCCGCTCCCTCTGTCAGCGCTTTACATGTGGCGGACGCCATTGCCCGCGGCATGTAAAGCATTAAACAGCCCGGGCTGTTTAATGCTCCTGCTGGTCTGGGCTGTTACAGCAGGAGCACGGCTGTCATGTGAGAGCTGGGTCCCCACTGCACGAGGGGACCCGTGCAGTACTTAGACTGGGCCGCCATAAAAAGGCGTATGGGCTGCCGTAAAAAGACTAGGCCCTGCCCAAGGTCCCTTAGTGACCACCGTAAAAAGGCATATGGGTGGTCACTAAGGGGTTAAACAAAACCTGTAGGATTAGGAAGAAGTGGCTGACTGCAGGGCACCCCATAAAGAAGACAGGGATGTTTTTTTTCTACCATCCCTGCCTTCATTGCTGTATACAAGATGCTCAATAAGCCCTGTATATACAGATCATGAAGGAGAAATGCTGCTTCCTGCCGTGGTCCTGGCAACCATGTGATCTCAGGGGACCCAAAACAGATCTGCAGTTGGGATGAACAGCCTTGTACATCACCTCTGGGGGCAGAATCCCCCTTGTAAATAGGCTAATATGTCAGCTTCAGTTACAGAAAAAATCTGCAATAAAAAATGTGATGTTAAAATGCTCCCCTAAGGTTTATGTGAGGCACAATGTGTAAAATAAAAAAAAGACAAAATGTATAAAAAAATAACTACACAAAAGCTGGCACATGCCACACCACGGCTTAACCCAGCTTCTAGCAAACATAAATTATATATATATATCAAAACAACTTTTATGGAAAGGTGACATCATTTAAAAAAGTATGTTAGTTAAACATAAAAAAAATATGAAAACAGATTATTTTTCCCTTTTTTTAAAATTTTCCAGGAATAAAAATTAAAAACAACAAAATAAAAAAATGCTAAAATAAAAGCGACATAAAAATAAAGCAACACAGACAAAAAAGCTCAAAAATAATTTACATAACTAAAAGAAACATGGCTTTCAAAAAACAGAAAATGCTCTTGATCTGGTCTTGAACTGCTTCAGTTCCACTAACTAACTAAAATTTCATTTATTTCAGTGTTGTCTCCACTAATTTTCCTTCACTAATAAATTGCTGTTGTGAGATTTGTGTTATGATGTTTGTAAATTTCTGCACTTACTGACTGGTTTCTTTATTTTTATGAACAGAGGGGGAAAAAACTTTTAAAATAATAACTTTGGTCCTGGAGCCTTTGGCTAAATGTCTACAAGAAACATTTCCGTTTTGTAGTAGGCACATGTAAGGAGCTTTTTAAACTTCAAACACCACTACTTTGATGCAGTATCTTAATACATGTGGTTAAAGAAACTTCCTAAGAACATTTCCACAGTCAGGAAGTACGTGGACTTGCTCACATTTGGCATTCCAGAACAGTGGATTGCATTATCCAAGCAACCCAAACATGCTGGGCATTTTAATTCCCATCTTAATCTAATTCCACACAAGGGTGATTATGGTGAGAAAAAATTGTGTTATTCTGAATATTTCCCTAGCTCCTGTCTGAAGTTCAATGACTAAGTCATTTCTTGTTCTTACAGGAAGCTTTCTGTAAGGATACAGTATTCTTCCAAATGGGCTCCTTTAAGATCCTTACTGAAATGCTTCATTAATAATATCATAAAACATAATATACGTTTCTGGATTTTCTCAGTGCAAGTAGCTATACCTAGGAATACTGCATATGGTGGGGTTTAGCCCAAAGGGGGAACAGAGATAGCAGCTGAATCCAAGCGCTGGTATCTGCCGCATTCAAAGACACCAGTGATTTAAATGGTTTCAAGTTCTGACTCTGACATTAGGTTGTTAGGTCGTGTTCTCATTGTTCTCCCCTAAAATGACTTGCTTCTAGTCATTTTTCAGAATACGCTGCTATAACGGTGTAGTATATGAGGAATAACGCTATTTCTGACTTGTATCTGGCATTTTTAGCAGTTTTCCCTCTGCAATCTGTCTGTCACGACAGAGGGTAGGAATAAGTGAAGCCCTAAACCAGGGGAGGGCTGGCAGCCTTAGTCCTGGGGGGCAAATCCAGTCAAGTGGCCCATTTTTAGCCCCGCCCATTATTAAAAGCCCCTCCTACATTTAATAGGCCACTCCCAACACACACTGTACAGCTGACATTCTATAGTTGAGGCCTGTCTACACATCATACGAAGAGGGGAGGACCTGTCCTGGCTGCACTGCCTGCTTATACAACAAGCTACAGCCAGGAAGCTCCTCCGCTCTCCTCCCTCCCCAGATCCTGCTTAAGGCTTGTGGTTCCCCCCCACCATCTGCCACCCGCCCGTGGCCTGCTGCCCCCTTTCGTCATCCTCACCCAGCTCTGAATCCTCCTTCTGCAAATGGCAGGGGGAGGAGCCGGAGCATCTCCTCCCCTACATAGCACCACATACCTCTTACATCCAGTGATGTCACCTTTGTTGTAGACGTTCTTTTTCCTCATCTTCTCCATTCAGACCAGACCGCCATGATGATTTTTCAGCCATCTCCCGTCTCTGCAGAGATTGAGAAACAGACATTAGTTTCCTGCCACCCCCAATACTATACTGCAGAAACAGTACCCCTGGGAATACTACTACCACACAGATAGTGCCCCCTTAAACAATTATTGGCACACAGTGCTCTAAAAAATAACTGCGCCCAGACACTAATAGTATAAAGATAATGTCCCCCAAAAATAATTGTGCTAAGCTGATACTGTGCTAGGGTGCCCCCAAAGTAACAGTGCCCCCCAAAATCCCACCAATAGAAATAATTATCTGCCAGAGCACACTTAGTAGTAATAATGCCCCAATAGTGCCCTAGTAATCATGTTCCTCATAGCCCCCCAGTAGTAGTAAAGCTCACCATAATACCCCCTAGTAGTACTAATTTTCCCTATAATATGACAGTACATGAAATACCCCCGCTTAGTGCCCGCAGTTGAGCTAATGTCCCCATAATGTATGCCAGTATAAAATACCCCTATATAGTGCCCCAGTAAATGCACTCATACTGCTCCTCTCCCCCTTCCCCATAGTGTCCCCCATAATATGCCAGTAAAAAAATGCCCCTTAGTACCCCCAGCAGATGCCCCTATAGTGCTCCTCTCCCCCACAATGTGCCAGTAAAAAAATTTCCCTTCTTAGTGCCACCATATGCCCCAATAGTGCTCCACTCCCCCATAGTGCCCCCAAATAATGCCCCATAGTGCCGCTCTCCCCTATAGTGCCTGCCATAATGTGCCAGTAAAAAATGCCCCCTTAGTGCTACCAAATGCCATAGTGCCCCCCATAATGTTCCAATACAAAAGGCCCCTTTAGAGCCCCCACTTCCCCATAGTGCCCCCAAATAATGCCCCTATAGTAACCCCAGATGCCCCATAGTGCTGCTCTCCCCTATAGTGCCCCCCAGAATGTGCCAATAATTAAAAAAAAGCCCCTTTAGAGCCCCCAGATACCCCCATAGTGCTCCTGTCCCCCATGGTGCCCCCCCATAATGTGCCAGCAAGAAATGCCCCCATAGTGCCAGCTCCCCCTCCATAGTACAAGCCCCCCATAGTGCCAGGCCCCCCATAGTGGCAGCCCCCCCATAGTGCCAGCCCCCTTATAGTGCCAGCTCCTACCCCATAGTGCCACCCCCCCCCCCCCATAGTGCCAGCCCCCTTATAGTGCCAGCCCCTTTATAGTGTCAGCCCCCCCATAGTGCCACTTCACCCATAGTGCCAGCCCCCTTATAGTGCCAGCTCCCCCATAGTGCCAGCCCCCCCCGTAGTGCCAGCCCCCCCATAGTGCCATCTCCTACCCCATAGTGCCAGCCCCCCCCCATAGTGCCAGCCCCCTTATAGTGCCAGCCCCTTTATAGTGTCAGCCCCCCCCCCATAGTGCCAGCCCCCTTATAGTGCCAGCCCCTTTATAGTGTCAGCCCCTTTATAGTGTCAGCCCCCCCCATAGTGCCACTTCACCCATAGTGCCAGCCCCCTTATAGTGCCAGCTCCCCCATAGTGCCAGCCCCCCCCGTGGTGCCAGCCCCCCCCATAGTGCCAGCTCCCCTATAGTGCAAGCCCCCCCATAGTGCCAGCTCCTACCCCATAGTGCCAGCCCCCCCCCATAGTGCCAGCCCCCTTATAGTGCCAGTCCCCCATAGTGTCAGCCCCCCCCATAGTTCCAGCCCCCCATAGTGCCAGCCGCCCCATAGTGCCAGCTGCCCCATAGTGCCAGCCCTATAGTGCCCCCCCCCCATAGTGCTAGCTCCCCCAAAGTGCCAGATTCCCCACCTTAGTGCCAAATCCCCCCATAGTGCCAAATCCCCCCCATAGTGCCAGATCCCCCCCCCCATAGTGCCAGCCCCCCTATAGTGCCAGCCCCCCCATAGTGCCAGCTCCTCCCCCATAGTGCCAGCCCCCTTATAGTGACAGCCCCCCATAGTGTCAGCCCCCCATAGTGTCAGCCCCCCCTATAGTACCAGCCCCCCCATAGTGCCAGCCCCCCCATAGTGCCAGCTCCCCCATAGTTCCAGCCCCCCCTATAGTGCCAGCTCCCCCTATAGTGCCCCCCCATAGTGCTAGCTCCCCCAAAGTGCCAGATCCCCCCCCCATAGTGCCAGATCCCCCCATAGTGCCAGCCCCCCTTATAGTGCCAGATCCCCCCCAATAGTGCCAGCCCCCTGCAAAGAAGAAAAAAAAAACAACACTAATACTTACCTCCATCAGCAGCGATGCAGCCTCTTCTGGCCTGTGTCCCTGCTGTGTGCTGGCTCAGGCGTCGCAATGATAATGACGTCATTGCTCTGCCTGAGCCGGCCTCTGATAGGCTGCAGGCATTAGTGCCTGCGGCCTATCAGAAGAACAGGGGAGGGACACGCCTCTCCCTCCCCTGCCCCACAGCACACAGCACGGCCGCAATGACATCCAGGGCCGCGCCGCCTGTGGTGATGATCGGCGGTGCGGCCCTGAAGAATAAAAAAAAAAAAAAAAAAAAAATATTTTTTTTTTTAAGACGGTCGGCCCAGTGGCCGTTTATTTCGGGCGGCCTGGGGGGCAATTGCCTCCCTGCCCCCCGGCCCAGCCCGCCCCTGCCCTAAACTCCACCCCACCTCTGTCCCTGCCTACTTGCACGGCCCGTCATAACCGACGGCGTACAACTTGGCGGCAGTCCCTAGCTTAAATATGTGCAGGGGCCTAAGAAGATAACAGAAGTACTGTAATAGAGTCAGACAAGCCAAAGTCAAAGCCAGGAGGTCATGCAGGTACACAGTGAGCAATCTGATAATGAAGCCAAGAGGTCACGTGAATTCCAGGGAGGTCACAAGGTCGAGGTCAAAAACAGAGCCGAGGTCAAAAACACACAGATGGCACAATACGAAAATGCAGGTGAGGGTAGCAAGATCATTCACAGGCAACCTGTGGCCAGCAGGCTGCCTGTTTAAATAGCAGAACAAGTGGGTCACATGACGTGGCCAGCGTCACGTGACCCAAGTCCAGCTCAAACCATCTGAGCGCCAATAAATTGCGATCGGTGCTCAGTACCTCTTTCAGTTAGGAGGATGCCTGGTCCCCATGGAGACAAGGACGCAGGCCGCGTCATCGCTCCTGCTCAGATGCGGAATGTCAGCGGTGCCGCAAGGAGGAAGCCTGTCACCGTGTCCCCGTATTTAATTCTTTTTTTCAGCACTTGTGGGTGGAGACTAGCTGGCTTCATGTCTGCCCAGACACAGGATGTGGAGAAATAGGGGATTCTATTCCCTAGCTCTCTGTAGTACACCATCAGAAGGAGCTGCAGTGTGACCAATATTATACAACAATACTAAGAAGTTGAAGGGGTTGTCCAAGTTATTTTTATTGATGACCTATCCTCAGGATAGGTCATCGTTATCAGATTGGCTCGAGTCCCGCACCCCCGCCGATCAGATGTTTGAAGAGAAGGTGCGCGTGTATGCAAGTGTATAGGAAAAGCTGTCCCATTAAAATGAAATAGGTCATCAATAAAAATAACTTGGACAACCTCTTTAAATATGAAAATAAATTGCCTACTAACAAGTTGCAGTCTCTCTGCCTCTGCCAGCCTCCAAAAGCCCCTCCTTTCTCCTCTTCCTCCTCACTCCTCCTATCTCTATAGACTTCTATGTACTGTGATATTTCAGTGAGCAGGCAGCTCATCTTCACTGAAGGCAAATCTGAGAAGTGAATTGAGAGTTAGTAAAGTGAGAGGGAGCAGGTGAGGAATCTGTTTGGAGGACAAGAAAGCATCTTTCCCATATATATCACAAATTTTCTTTTATTTGCCTGTACTACTCATTTCTGAAAAAAATAAAAATAAATGACAGTTACTCTTTAAAGGAAGGCGAAAAACACAAGCAGATGTAGAAAGCAATGAATTATTTACTTAACTGCTACTAAGAACTGGTACAGGTTACAGTAAACTTAGGCCTCTTTCACACTTGCGTTGTTGGGATCCGGCATGCACTTCCGTTGCCGGAGGTGCCTGCCAGATCCGTAACAACGCAAGTGTACTGAAAGCATTTGAAGACGGAACCGTCTTCCAAATGCTTTCAGTGTTACTATGGCACCCAGGACGCTATTAAAGTCCTGGTTGCCATAGTAGGAGCGGGGAGCGGGGGAGCGGTATACTTACAGTCCGTGCGGCTCCCCGGGCGCTCCAGAATGACGTCAGAGCGCCCCATGCGCATGGATGACGTGATCCATGTGATCACGTGATCCATGCGCTTGGGGCGCCCTGACGTCACTCTGGAGCGCCCGGGGAGCCGCACGGACGGTAAGTATGCTGCTCCCCTGCTCCCCGCTACACTTACCATGGCTGTCAGGACTTTAGCGTCCCGGCAGCCATGGTAACTATTCAGAAAAAGCTAAACGTCGGGTCCGGCAATGCGCCGAAACGACGTTTAGCTTAAGGCCGGATCCGGATCAATGCCTTTCAATGGGCATTGATCCCGGATCCGGCCTTGCGGCAAGTCTTCAGGATTTTTGGCCGGAGCAAAAAGCGCAGCATGCTGCGGTATTTTCTCCGGCCAAAAAACGTTCCGTACCGGAACTGAAGACATCCTGATGCATCCTGAACGGATTACTCTCCATTCAGAATGCATTAGGATAATCCTGATCAGTATTCTTCCGGCATAGAGTCCCGACGACGGAACTCTATGCCGGAAGACAATAACGCAAGTGTGAAAGAGCCCTTAAATGAAATGTGTCACCAATGTTATCTGCCAGGTAAAACCAGATAGTGACACATATTATTTTTTCTAATCTGATTTAATTTTCTGATTGAGGATTTCTTTATTGTATTTTTTGAACATGGTTATGGGTGCCGCCATCTTGCCTAAGCAGTATTTAGAAAGCATTAGGAATATTGCTTTATGGCAGCCAAGGGAATGGCCAGTGATTGGCTGCAGCAGTCACATGGGCAGGCAGGCACATCATTGCAGCTAAGTGAACTAAAAAACAGAGGTGACCAGCAAATCTGCCATGCTGAAATGCTGGGGGCATTTTTACAAGTAAATATGGATTAATTATTTCATGCCATTTCCTTTCATTTGGCAATGGGTACTAGGCTTGACAGTTACAACACACTAGACTGCACTATTGCTTGAACTTCCCCAAAACCGCATTTACAGAGCTATGTTATCTATACCCTGCCCCAAGATTTTCTGTACTGCAACCACTAGAATTGGGCACAACTAACTCCCAAAAAAACACAGTAAAAATTCCAAACACAGTTCACTCCCCAAACACTCTTACACACTCACTATCCCTCTTAATCAACTATGCTCAACCCAAACTGGCATAGGTAAGCCCACCACCTAATTTCCAGGAGTGGTTGGCACTACACTGTGTTGCATGTGGAGCTATCAAAATAAGATAACAAAATATTCCCATAACTTACAAAGTGGTAGATGGAAAGCCCCCCTAACCACTTTAATGCTGACTTTGCACTCAATGACTGGGCATAGTACTTCTGAATCACTCTGCCTGATCATAAAGAGAACTGTGCTGCTGTATAACACAGTTGCACAGTTCTCTCTATCCCCTCCCTCATTTAATCTCTATGATCAGTGCAGGGAGGAAACAAAGTTACAGCCATAGGCCCACTGAAGCCTAAGAGGTGAGCAACCACTAGACTCCAGACTTACACTTACGCTTACACTTTTATTCTACCCTCCACCATATAAACATTGCACTACACTACTAGGGACCATTAAATTTACCCCTTCACTGCTCTAGACCACCAGAGATACTAACCTTTTTTTTATTTATATAGTGCTGATATATTCCAGAGAAGATTACAGACATTAGTATCACACTGTCCCCAATGAGGCTCACAAGTTCCCTATTAATAGGTCTTTGGAGTGGGGAAAGAAACTGGAGGAAACCTGGGGAGAATATACAAACTCCATGTAGATGTTTTCCTTGGTTGGATTCAACCTAGGACCCCAGTGCTGCAAGTCACCAGTGCTAACCACTGAGCCACTATGTTAACCTGTCACATCTCTAGAGTCCTCAGATTAACCTCTTCACTAGATCTGCAGGGATACAGAGGCTTAGAGTGAACAATACCAGCACTGCAGCTGAACATTACAGATGTTACATACTGAAATTTGATGGAAATTGTCCCCAGTTTTATGCTTAAACTTGTGAGAGACTCTGATTACAACATAGGGTAACCTACTAGTTTTTAGCTAGTGAGAAGCTCCAGTTAGACTAGTACTGGAGTCCTAATATTCACACTTTGTGGTTCCCCCAACCTTCTGCAGATGATTGGCAGCTTTATTCCCATACTGTCTATTGGGAGAAAGTGGCCAATCAGAGTCAGGGTGGAGGAGAAGCCAGGAGTTTATGAATACCAGGACTCTTGAGCATGTGCAGTGCATTGAGTGGAATCCAGTCCTGTTGGAGTTACTCAAGAGAAATTTCAAGAAAACATCTGGCCCAAAAATTGTAAGTGACCCCGCACTGTAATCAGGATTTCAGATAGGGCAGCATAAAACTGGTGAAATATTCCCTTTAAAGTTATCAGTAGAGGTGAGCAAATCACTCAAAATTTGATTCGACTTTGATTGAGCTTGGATTTGACTGAATCAGTTGACTGATTCTGGTCTGACTTCATTCTACCCAAGTTGAAAGTCTCCAATTGACCAGAAAATTTGTGTATGACACTGATGTTTCCTAGGACTCATATTTTTTTCTCTCCCTTGATTCTCGCTTCTTTTATTTTTTTTATGATTCGGAGGGTACTATCTTCCTTGGGGAGAGCACCTTTACCAGCGTAAGGAGACTTATAGATCATACATGCTCCTCTGGGTTTATTGGAAGAAAGGGATGCAAATGAGCTCTTACCAAGCTCTGCCTCTAATTCCACTAGATGTAAGTCAGATATCCTATAAGTCAATTTTTGACCCTTTAGCTAGGCCTTGAGACATGACTTGGATAATAAATAAGCCAGCGCCTCATCTGCAGCTCTCTCCCCCTTTCTCTTCAAAATTCACCTGAATCAAAAGACCAAAAATTTGCATTCAGATCCACCTCGAATTTTGTAAAATTTAGGTTGATCCTAACTTGTTTAGAATCAGTTTGCTCATCTCTAATTATTAGATTAATTTAGTTATACAATATACTTACTCATCATATACGTTATCTACTTTAACCAACTACAGAAAAATACAGCGCTGATATTTTTTATAATTATTCAATCATTTCTCTGTATTTATAGTCTGAAAAAAAATCCAAATAAAAAAACAGAAAAGTTATTTCCACTAAATATAGTCAATACATAAGTTATCCTTCTAGTTTCATCATCTTCAATTCATTTTCCAAATATAAAAAAAAAATTAAATCAAAGCTGAAGAAATGCTGGGCGCATGTTTCTATATCAGCTTCACAAAAGACCATATTGTGTGTGAAATAAGCAGTGTCCCTGCAGACAGCAGTAAATCGAGCTCATTAATGGCCCATCACTCAAACTGTTTCTGACAAATAGCACTGATAGCATCGGTTGGGGTAAACTGAAGCAGAGGCAGAGGTATAGTGATTGCTGACAAACTCTTACAGCACCATCTGTGGTGTGTCAAGCTCTAGATACTGCCCTTACCAAGTATTTCTTAGGTCTGAAAGGTGAACTTTATCTTTGAGTCCAAACAAAGGGACCTTTAATGACTCGACAACAAAGGGTCCACAGAGTTTTCAGGTTTTGTCTGATGACTGTCATAATTAAATATAGTTAAAAAAATAAATAAACTACCTTTAGAGTAAAACATTAACACTATTGATAAATCATCTTCATCACAAGGAGCAGATCTCTGGGTTTGTTTAATGTTGAGGAGGATGTTTTACTAGAGGCTGACTCCATGTTATATGTGTAAGAAAAACTGCCTGGAAAACTCATTTATTATACAGAAACACATCAACAATTCATCCAAGTTTTTGGGCCACCAGGAAATTCATGGCTATTTTCAACATGTATATAGAATGTGACAGTTTCGACTTACATTATGATTTTTATTGCAACAAGGGTCCATATACTGTCTACATTAAAATGTTTCACTTTTGGAAATACGAAGATTCATAGAAGTTAAATAGACTACGGGGGTCATTTAGTAAGACTGGCGTTTTAGACGGCAGTCTTAATAAGCCTTATATCTGGCAGTTGATCTGCCGAAGTTATGGAGAGGCTCCGGCCTCTACAGAACTTCACCGCATCCAGCGCCAGTCTAAATGTAAGCCGGCTTCTTTGCTGGCATACATTTTGACAATTTTTTACGTCTAAAACGGGCATAGAAAATGATGAATGAGACGGGCCTACCGGCCTGTCCCCTTCCCCCGCCACTTTTTTAGACCTGGTGTGACTGGGGAAAAGTCGCAGATTAATGTATAAATGTACTCCAGCTCACCTTACTCTTTGTAAATTATTTGCCAAAAATAACCAAATAAAGCGCAACAAAGAATTTAATAGAAGTGCTGGATTCTACTTTTGTAAAAGTCACAGATTGCAGTGCAAGAAATCTGCGCCAGAAATACGCCTAATATAGGCATATCTCTGGATAATAAATGACCCCCTAGTTTTTGTTTTCTTGGAACAACTCAATATGTATCATAATTTGGAGAAACAAATGTCCTTTGAATAATATACACTACATATGCTATGCGTGTACAGATAGAGGCAAATGTGAAGTAACATTGTGTCAGGATTGTGTTATTGACCACTGTTGGCTGCTGTTTTACACTTTCACTCCTTACCACTGGAGGCTGCTATTTTGCTCTTAAACTTACCCTTAAATAAGAAGGCCATTGTTGAATTTATGCAAACCATCTTGCTTCCCGTTTGGACCAACTTTGGACTACATGGAAACCCAAACAGCGCTTGAGTATTGTGACCAGCTCTGTTGTGTAGAAACCAGTCTTGTGCCATCGTAAAATGTCTTTGCTAGACTGCTCCTACTCTTCTTCTGGATTTGTCTCAACATTAAATCCATATGACCTCATTATGGAATTGCACACTACCTAGGGACCCTCTTATCATTTCATTGTATCTCAGCAAATGATTTGGAGAGCTCTGGATCTAGAAGAGACCCCCTATTGTTATGGGTGGTGCTATTGGTTGTCCTGACAAATATCTTTCTCCACTGGTTGGATTCTCAGACTCCATCTATCTCGAGACTGATGTGCAGCTGTAGAATCTGCTGGGTTTGGAGAGGATTGAGGCCTAACCACATAGACAATCACATTTCAAAGAATTATTTATTAAATAGAAACCATTCACTGTTACGCCATTGATAATGCAATTAATG
Source organism: Bufo bufo (assembly GCF_905171765.1). NCBI lineage: Eukaryota > Metazoa > Chordata > Amphibia > Anura > Bufonidae > Bufo > Bufo bufo. The sequence continues at coordinate 502,563,531 of NC_053393.1, read as the reverse complement.
GGGTTACACTAGTGCACAGTGGTATGCCACAAAATCCTTGAAGGGAACTTGAAAGCCACTAACATTTAGTACCTCGTTGACAATTAGGGAAAGATCTTGATTGATCTATTCAGGTGAATTTGTAAAGTACTTTTGCTGAAGAGATGATATTTAGGGTGATATGGTGGGGTTCCATGGTATTCTTTGTCTTGTGCTTTGTACCCTTGTCTCCCAGGGAGTAGTGTTATATGTCAAGCAAATTGCATGGTCATTAATTTTCACATTTTCCTGCTGTTTCAGGTCCTTCCTGTTTAATGGCAGATCCAGGAAGATGGTGCTCATTGCAATACATTGTGGATGCTGGAAATGTAATTACTTTTTAAAGGTCATTTATATTACCTTAACATATTTGTTCCCCTTCTTAAGGAGTTATTGTATCTTTATGTGAAAAATCAAATCAAGTACACATTTTTAAAAAATCCTTCTGCCAAGCTGTTCTTTGGATCACCCAGCAGTAGTAAATCCAAAGATTCTTTATTTCATCTGGGATACAGGTAACACTTAACTGTCGGAGCGTGCAGGGGCGGACAGCAATTCATACATGCACAGCGGCGATGTCCGCTTCGCGCAAAAATGCGCCTCTTCAGGCCGCGGCCTGCACGCTCCGACAGTTAAGTGTTACCTGTATCCCAGATGAAATAAAGGATCTTTGGATTTACTACTGCTGGGTGAGTGCCGCCTTATTATCTCCTTCTATTCCGTCCATTTTCTAACTGGAGTAGTTCTGTAGGTTGCTGTTACAATGGAAATTATAGTATATATTAGATGTAGTATATGTTGGATGGTATGGGATGTGTTCCATTGTTACTGCAGTAATAGCTACTATAAATTATGTTTGAGACTTCCAAGCCCACAACCAACCCATGCCTTAGAAGAAGGCTTGTGGTAAATTTATGATGTTATTATGTTGTGATGTATTTTTGCCCCAAGTATTCTTTTGCTCATCTTCTATCATTAGATTATTCCAAAAAATATGATCTGGCTATATGTACCATGTACAATGCATTCAGAAAGTCTTCAGTCCCTTTCACTTTAAAATTATTATTATTATTTTTAGGAAAAATCAAGTTTTCCCTATCCATATGCACTCAATACCCCATAATGAGAAAGTGAAAACAGAATATTAGATTATTTTTTTCAAATTTATTGAAAAGGAAAAAAATCTATATTCACATGGACATAAGTATTCAGGCACTTTGCTATGACACCTGAAATTTAGCGCTGGTGCCATCCCATTTCTTTTCATCATCTTTGAGTGGAGCCCACCTGTGGTAAATTCTCTTGATTTGACATTATTTGAACACCCTTGTCTATCTCTATCCCACAGCTGACAATGCATATCAGAGCAAAAACAAGGCCATGAGGAAGAAAGAACTGCCTGTAGAGCTCAGATACATGACTATGTCGATGCACACATTTGGAGAAGTGTACAAAAAATACTGCTGCACTGAAAGTTTCCAAGTAGGCTCTATAATTCTTAAATGGGGAAAAGGGCCTTGGTAGGAGAACAAGGATCAAAAAAACAAATGGTCTCTCTGGCTTAGATTCAAAGATCCTGTGTGCAGATAGTAGAAACTTCCAGACGGTCAACCATCACTGCAGTACTTCACCAATCTTGGCTTGATGTTTGAATGGCCAAAAATAAGCCTTTCCTTGGTAAAAATGCACTTGAAATTCCATCTGGTGTTTGCAGATAAGCACTTAAAGGACCCTTGGACTGTGAAAAGCAATATTATCTGGTCTGATGAAACCAAGATTTAACTTTTTGGCCTCAATTCTAAGCTTCATGTTTGGAGGACATTGAGGTTCATCACCTGCCCAATACCATCTTTACAGTGAAGCATGTGGTGTTTTTCAGTGGCTGGGAGAGGGAGACTGGTCAGGGTATAGAACTATTCTTAATAAAAATCTAATCCAGAGTGTTCTGGACCTTAGATTGGGCTGAAGGTTCATCTTCCATCAAGACAATGACCCTAAGTGCACACCCAAAAAAGAAAAGTGGCTTAACATCCCTGGACTGACCTGAAAATGGCTGTCCACCAACAGTCCTCATCCAACCTGACAGAGCCTGAGAGGATCTGCAGAGAAGAATAGCATAAAATCTCCAAACTCAGGTATGAAAACATTTGTTATCATACCCAAGAAGACTGAAGGCTTTCATTGCTGGCAAAGGAGGCTTCAACTAAGTCCTGAATAAAGGATCTGAACACTTACAGTACAGACCAAAAGTTTGGACACACCTTCTCATTCAAAGAGTTTTCTTTATTTTCATGGCTATGAAAATTGTAGATTCACACTGAAGGCATCAAAACTATGAATTAACACATGTGCAATTATATACATAAAAAACAAGTGTGAAACAACTGAAAATATGTCATATTCTAGGTTCTTCAAAATAGCCACCTTTTGCTTTGATTACTGCTTTGCACACTCTTGGCATTCTCTTGATGAGCTTCAAGAGGTAGTCCCCTGAAATGGTTTTCACTTCACAGGTGTGCCCTGTCAGGTTTAATAAGTGGGATTTCTTGCCTTATAAATGGGGTTGGGACCATCAGTTGCGTTGAGGAAAAGTCAGGTGGATACACAGATGATAGTCCTACTGAATAGACTGTTAGAATTTGTATTATGGCAAGAAAAAAGCAGCTAAGTAAAGAAAAACGAGTGGCCATCATTACTTTAAGAAATGAAGGTCAGTCAGTCAGCCGAAAAATTGGGAAAACTTTGAAAGTAAGGGCTATTTGACCATGAAGGAGAGTGATGGGGTGCTGCGCCAGATGACCTGGCCTCCACAGTCACCGGACCTGAACCCAATCGAGATGGTTTGGGGTGAGCTGGACCGCAGAGTGAAGGCAAAAGGGCCAACAAGTGCTAAGCATCTCTGGGAACTCTTTCAAGACTGTTGGAAGACCATTTCAGGGGACTACCTCTTGAAACTCATCAAGAGAATGCCAAGAGTGTGCAAAGCAGTAATTAAAGCAAAAGGTGGCTACTTTGAAGAACCTAGAATATGACATATTTTCAGTTGTTTCACACTTGTTTGTTATGTATATAATTTAACATGTGTTAATTCATAGTTTTGATGCCTTCATAGTCATGAAAATAAAGAAAACTCTTTGAATGAGAAGGTGTGTCCAAACTTTTGGTCTGTACTGTATGTCAATGCAAGATTTAGTTTTTACTTTCCCATTATGGGGTTTTGAGTGCAGAATGATGGAATTTATTTATTTATTTTAGCACAAGGCCACAACATAACAAAAAGTGGAAAAAAAAGTGAAAGGGTCTTTCTGAATGCATTGTATATAAGTAGAATATAGCCTTAGTGCTAGGGTCAACTATGGACAGATTATTTTTTTCAGTACTTTCCCACCTTCTAAAATTCTTGTAATACCAAAGCCTATATGTCCTTTGCTTACAAATGAAAGCCCTATATTGCCCATAAAAAGAAATAGGGATGAGCCAATGTAAATGTTCCTGACATAGACTGAGAATAAATTCTATTGAAATTATCTTTAACCCTTAGGCTACCAGCGCCGTACTTGTACGGCGCTGGTGCGATGTGTAAACATGCCTGCTCGCACGTGCAGAGGGCGTCATGGCCGGCAATAATGCCGTTCACTGTAATTAAATGCTTTAGATGCCGTGATCAAGTGAGATCACGGCACCTAAATGCGCAAAAACCAGGAAGCTCTCCAATCTGGGCATAGGTAGTAGCGCTGAATACTGGTAGCCTTACTGAGTACGCTAACAGTATTCAAACTGCAATTCTTATTTTGGCCACCAGAAGAAATTAGCAAAAGTGATCAAAATAAGCTAATAATAAATTCCTCATAAAATTTTTTTAATAATCTCATATATGAAGCACATAATGATCACAAATTATATCTTTTTTTAAATATATAAAAAATATATAAAAGTTTAAATCACCCCCCCTTTTCGTATAATAAAAAAATAAATACCTAAATAACAATAAATATAAACATCATGGATATCACCGTGACCAAAAATGCCCATACTATTAAAATAGAAAAAATCAATTACAATACGGTGAATGGCGTAACGGAAAAAAGGGTCAAAATGGCCGATTTGCCCAAAAAAATGTAATAAAATTTGATAAAAAAGTCACGCATACTCCAAAATGGTATCAATTAAAAGTACAGATTGTTTCGCAAAAAATTAGCCCCTAAACAGCTCAGTAGACATAAGTATAAAAAAGTTATGGGGGTCAGAATATGAGGTATTGTTGTAAATCGTACTGACCCAGAGAATGAAGGGCATGGCTCAGTTTTGCCATAAACAAAACGACATGGGAACAAAACCCATAAAACGATGGAGGGATTGCATTTTTTTTTGCAATTTCACCCCATTTGGAATTTTTTTTACCGCTTCCCACAACATTTTATGCATAATTAATGATGACATTAGAAAGTACAACTTGTCCCGCAAAAAATACGCCCTCATACAGCTATGTGACAGGAAAAATAAAAAAGTTATGGCTCAGTGAAAATAGGGAAGAAAAATGAAAACGCAAAAACGAAAAAAACGTCCGGTAGCCAAAGGGTTAATTTGGGGAATTATATTTTTTCAAATGCTATATTTTTGCAATCCAATACTATATATAGTTATTATTTTAATTATTATTACTGTTTTAGCAATTAAATAGTAAAATACTTGTAATGTAAAATAAAATTCTCCAATTATTTAAAATGTAATGTTATTTTTTTTTTTCTTTACAAAGACATTAAACCTAAGAGAACATAAACACATCCAGTCCTGGTAAAGAAATTGCAAATTATTGCAAATCTGCTAAGGAATTTACTATCCTCTGGTATGTAACCAAGTGCCCACCCCTGGTGTGTGTATAAATGAATTAGTCTATAGAGCTGTAGCGAAGTTCATTAATCAAATTTACTAATGTTTGTAAAGCATCTAGGAAGAATTTTGAACTGCTGATGAAGAATACAAATGTTCGTCATATAGTTTGCAATAGATACATCATTAAACAAAGCCAGTAAAAAAAAATGCTGACAAGTTTTGAGAAGTGGAGTCTAAAATAACTTGTCTCCTTGGACATTGTGTCTAAAGCCTAGGGGATACAGAAAGTCTACCAGTGTGGAGACACTAACGGACGATGATGATGATGAAGAAGATGATGGAGGTTACTATAAAGGAATCGTTATTAGAAGCTAAACATTTCTGTAACAGAAATCATCACTCATCTTTGTGAAACCCATAAAAAGGTTTCTCGGTTGAAAAATATCTGTTCGACTAAGACATTTTTAAACTATTTTAATGTGTTTTTTGTCTGGAGTGCAGTTGAATGAAAGTGTTTAAAAAACCAAATCCTGTGGCTCTCACAGGTTTTGACTACATCTCCCAGTCTGGCTTCATTGGGAAAACACTGCCTTTTAAAATAACTTTCACTCATACTTAGTAAATTCCGATTATGAAGGCAAATGTATTTTTGTCTTTTTGTAAACGTTCTTTCAGTGTTTCCCAAGTTGACTAACTGCTTTGGCTTCTACATTCTGGCAATATAAAGATGTGACATCCACTTGGCATTAGGCTGGGATTTGTCACATAATTGGTGGTGTCGCCAGTCAAGAGGGAGGCTGTAACAGAAAACATTCAACCTAAAATAAATCCACCAATAATCACAGTAAATTCAAAAAGAATTTCTGGGAAATATATGGTGGCAATGGAATTCTTATTACTTATTTAAAGGAAAGTGGGGCCATACCAGGGAGCGGGACAAGGAGTATCCAGGTGAAGCCCCTGTCAAGGGCACATAATTGAAGGTGGCCATTCATATTAGAGGAACATCAGCCAAAAGACATCTAAGTTGTATGGCCACCTTAAAAGGCATTGAAGATTGAACTCAATTCCATTGACTTGTTCTAGCTCTTTGGTCCCATAACACATCTGAGCTTCTCTTTTGAAGAACCTTTGTGTAGACCTCTTCTCTTCTTGATGTTAGTAGTCCAATATATCTTACTTAACCATTCTTACCGCTAAGCAGTGACTTTTATACTGATAGCCTATCTTTAGAATAGGTCACCCATATCAAATTGGTGGGGGCCTAACTCCCGACACCCTGCTGATTAGTTCATCTACAGTAGCTTCAGGGCTGGAAACAGGCACCAGAACTAAACTGGTTTAGTGGCCAGAGCTGGTTTCTGCAGCACTGCTCCTATTCACTTGAATAGAAGACACTCAGTAGTAACGAGTTCCTACTTCCACACTGTTGATGGAGCTTTTTTGTTGCATCACTTGTTTCTGGTGCCAGAGTTACTGCAGAATGGTTGATTGGTGGGGATGCTAGGAGTTGGATCCCCACAAGCTTGATGAACTAAACTAAGGATAGGCCATCAAACCAATTTTCCCACAGTTCTCCTTAAAATATAACTTATTGTGACAGTATACTATGACCAGATCTGATCATCCATGGACAATCAAGCTCAGTATTGGGGCAACAATTACATTTTTCTTGGTCAGATGGTGTTATTACTGCAGACCGAGATTTTCTATTTTCTGGTATAGATAGGGAAGGTGTAACTGTGTACAGACAATCAGAATATGGCTAGACATCTCATTTACCAGTGGTTTTAGTATAACATCTAACTGAGCTCAGGCCTTATTAGTACTTGAAGCCTGATGCCTGCACCTCTACTGATCCAGAACCACCATCAAATAACCCTGTGCTCTGTCAGTGGAATTCTGCCACAGTGTGCATCAGAAAATACCACCTACTGCCCTATAGATCTTACTTAGTAGGTCAGTTATTTTGTGAAAATTATTGTGGTTGGTGATTTGGTTCTACACAATGTCCCTATAACAAGGCTGAACTCCTAGAACATAGGAGCACAGGACACTGTGTGAAGGCCAAGGAAGACAAGCTACCAAAATTTTCATATTATCAATTACACCAAACCAGTCCCCTATAATACAGTATTTTATAGGTATACAGGGAGTGCAGAATTATTAGGCAAGTTGTATTTTTGAGGATTAATTTTATTATTGAACAACAACCATGTTCTCAATGAACCCAAAAAACTCATTAATATCAAAGCTGAATATTTTTGGAAGTAGTTTTTAGTTTGTTTTTAGTGTTAGCTATTTTAGGGGGATATCTGTGTGTGCAGGTGACTATTACTGTGCATAATTATTAGGCAACTTAACAAAAAACAAATATAGACCCATTTCAATTATTTATTTTTACCAGTGAAACCAATATAACATCTCAACATTCACAAATATACATTTCTGACATTCAAAAACAAAACAAAAACAAATCAGTGACCAATATAGCCACCTTTCTTTGCAAGGACACTCAAAAGCCTGCCATCCATGGATTCTGTCAGTGTTTTGATCTGTTCACCATCAACATTGCGTGCAGCAGCAACCACAGCCTCCCAGACACTGTTCAGAGAGGTGTACTGTTTTCCCTCCTTGTAAATCTCACATTTGATGATGGACCACAGGTTCTCAATGGGGTTCAGATCAGGTGAACAAGGAGGCCATGTCATTAGATTTTCTTCTTTTATACCCTTTCTTGCCAGCCACGCTGTGGAGTACTTGGATGCGTGTGATGGAGCATTGTCCTGCATGAAAATCATGTTTTTCTTGAAGGATGCAGACTTCTTCCTGTACCACTGCTTGAAGAAGGTGTCTTCCAGAAACTGGCAGTAGGACTGGGAGTTGAACTTGACTCCATCCTTAACCCGAAAAGGCCCCACAAGCTCATCTTTGATGATACCAGCCCAAACCAGTACTCCACCTCCACCTTGCTGGCGTCTGAGTCAGACTGGAGCTCTCTGCCCTTTACCAATCCAGCCACGGGCCCATCCATCTGGCCCATCAAGACTCACTCTCATTTCATCAGTCCATAAAACCTTAGAAAAATCAGTCTTGAGATATTTCTTGGCCCAGTCTTGACGTTTCAGCTTGTGTGTCTTGTTCAGTGGTGGTCGTCTTTCAGCCTTTCTTACCTTGGCCATGTCTGTGAGTATTGCACACCTTGTGCTTTTGGGCACTCCAGTGATGTTGCAGCTCTGAAATATGGCCAAACTGGTGGCAAGTGGCATCTTGGCAGCTGCACGCTTGACTTTTCTCAGTTCATGGGCAGTTATTTTGCGCCTTGGTTTTTCCACACGCTTCTTGCGACCCTGTTGACTATTTTGAATGAAACGCTTGATTGTTCGATGATCACGCTTCAGAAGCTTTGCAATTTTAAGAGTGCTGCATCCCTCTGCAAGATATCTCACTATTTTTGACTTTTCTGAGCCTGTCAAGTCCTTCTTTTGACCCATTTTGCCAAAGGAAAGGAAGTTGCCTGATAATTATGCACACCTAATATAGGGTGTTGATGTCATTAGACCACACCCCTTCTCATTACAGAGATGCACATGACCTAATATGCTTAATTGGTAGTAGGCTTTCGAGCCTATACAGCTTGGAGTAAGACAACATGCATAAAGAGGATGATGTGGTCAAAATACTCATTTGCCTAATAATTCTGCACGCAGTGTATACATTGATCCATATTGAAATATTACATATTTAATGATATGTCAATGTATTGCTACAGTATGTTTAACCTCTTTAGAGCATTGTGGCACTTTGTGGTTTAACATACCGATTTAAGGTCATCCAAACAAATGTTGAATCTTATTACCTAAATACTTTTATTCTTAGAGTTAGTATTGTCTAAAGTGCACAAAATTTTATGAGCCCCGGGGAAGGGCGGGGATACAGATATACAGTAATGGAGCAGTAAGTGCTGCATGAAAACAAATCAGAATGGAGTCATTTTAAGACTTTTTTTTGAACGTTTTACTTTTTACACTTCATTCAGTCTTGTAATAAAAAATGATGCTTTAATATTATTGTTGTGACTCAATTGTAGTACAATTAGCATAAATTTCTCTTGGGAACTGGAATAACTTGGTTTTTCTTAGAGACAGTTATGATGACAGGAACTTGCACATATAGTTCCCACAAAGCAGATTTATAGTTTGCGATATATGTCTCCATTCTCATAGTTTTCACAGCAATAAACATTCTGTAATGATTTTATGTAACATTTGCATCCTGTTTGTATTTGCCAGCAGGGGTGTTCTGATTTTAAGCCAACTACCATAGTGTGGGAAATGGCTGTGATATTGTCCACTTTTTACTAGGATTTTCAAGGATTATGTTGTTAAATGATATGATATAAGAGTGATAGATATTAGATTAAAAAAATAAATATATAATAGATAGATAGATAGATAGATAGATAGATCAGCTACAAACAGCCACTTTCTCTGTAATACCTGCCACATCTAGGCAATATATGGCCAGCCCCATGTCGTCCTTTACTTCTCCTGTGGTGGTGCTGGTGAGATACTCTGTGATCATATTTTGGGGTAACAAAAACGGGATGTCCAACTTGAACCCACACTTTAACTTGGGCTATAATTCACAAAAGCATGTGCACAATCTTATAACCCCACAAAAACAAATATTGAGAAGCAAAAATCCTTGGGAATAGGGAGGGGGGGGGAGTCTGAGACAGACAGTTTTAATAATAATGTTATTTTGCCCGTTATATATTAGGTATCGCCGCATCCATATCGACCGACTCTATAAACATGACCTAACCCCTCAGATGAACACCGTAAAAAATAAAAAATAAAAACTGTGCTAAATAAACCATTTTTTGTCACCTTACATCAAAAAAAGTGCAATAGCAAGCGATCAAAAAGTCATATGCACCCCAAAATAGAGCCAATCAAACCGACATCTCATCCCGCAAAAAATGAGACCCTACCTAAGATAATCACCCAAAAACTGAAAAAAACTATGGCTCTCGGAATATGGAGACACTAAAATATTATTATTTTTTGTTTCAAAGATGAAATCATTGTGTAAAACTTACATAAATAAATAAAAAAGTATACATATTAGGTATCGCTGCATCCGTAATAACTTGCTATATAAAAATATCACATGACCTAACCCCTCAGTTGAATACCGTAGAAAAATAAAAATAAAAACTGTGTAAAATAGACATTTTTTGTCACCTTACATCACAAAAAGTGTAATAGCAAGCGATCAAAAATTCATACGCACCCCAAAATGGTGCCAATCAAACCGTCATCTCATCCCGCAAAAATTATACCCTACCCAAGATAATCGCCCAAAAACTATAAAAACTATGGCTCTCAGACTATGGAAACACTAAAACATGATTTTTTTTGTGTAAAAATGAAATCATTGTGTAAAACTTACATAAATAAAAAAAAAGTATACATATTAGGTATCGCTACGTTCGTGACAACCTGGTCTATAAAAATACCACATGATCTAACCTGTCAGATGAATGTTGTAAATAACAAAAAATAAAAACGATTCCAAAACAGCTATTTCTTGTTACCTTGCCTCACAAAAAGTGTAATATAGAGCAACCAAAAATCATATGTACCCTAAAACAGTACCAACAAAACTGCCACCCTATCCCATAGTTTCTAAAATGGGGTCAATTTTTTGGAGTTTCTACTCTAGGGGTGCATCAGGGGGGCTTCAAATGGGAAATGGTGTCAAAAAAACAGTTCCACAAAATTTGCCTTCCAAAAACCGTATGGCATTCCTTTCCTTCTGCGCCCTGCCATGTGCCCGTACAGCGGTTTATGACCACATATGGGGTGTTTCTGTAAACTACAGAATCAGAGCCATAAATATTGAGTTTTGTTTGGCTGTCAACCCTTGCTTTGTAACTGGAAAAAAATTATTAAAGTGGAAAATCTGCCAAAAAAGTTAAATTTTGAAATTGTATCTCTATTTTCCATTAATTCTTGTGGAACGCCTAAAGGGTTAACAAAGTTTGTAAAATAAGTTTTGAATACCTTGAGGGGTGTCGTTTCTAGAATGGGGTCACTTTTCTGGAGTTTCTACTCTAGGGGTGCATCAGGGGGACTTCAAATGGGACATGGTGTCAAAAAACCAGTCCAGCAAAATCTGCCTGTAATTATCACAGGCAGGCAGGAGAATACACTGTTTTACACAATGTCTTCTGTCCTGGAGACAATTGGGAAGTAATCCAATTTATCTCCAAGGGCAGAGGCAAAACTCCATTAGCCACATGTTAGCAAAAGACAATAAAAGACATAAAAATATTTACCTGTACAGCTATTGCATAAAACATAGACATTTAACATATCCCCAGATAGCTCAGGTCTGAGCGCATATTATTAGGTGAATGGCACTCAGACTAAACGAATACAGTACAGGGTGGGCCATTTATATGGATACACCTTAATAAAATGGGAATGGTTGGTGATATTAACTTCCTGTTTGTGGCACATTAGTATATGTGAGGGGGGAAACTTTTCAAGATGGGTGGTGAGCATGGCGGCCATTTTGAAGTCGGCCATTTTGAATCCAGCGTTTGTTTTTTCAATAGGAAGAGGGTCATTTGAGACATCAAACTTATTGGGAATTTCACAAGAAAAACAATGGTGTGCTTGGTTTTAACGTAACTTTATTCTTTCATGAGTTATTTACAAGTTTCTGACCACTTACAAAATGTGTTCAATGTGCTGCCCATTGTGTTGGATTGTCAATGCAACCCTTTTCTCCCACTCTTCACACACTGATAGCAACACCGCAGGAGAAATGCTAGCAAAGGCTTCTAGTATCCGTAGTTTCAGGTGCTGCACATCTCGTATCATCTGAAGGCAATCGTCTATGCTGTGAAGATACGAAGATACTCCAAATCAGGAGTAACAACAGTTTGCATATGTGCCTCCCACTTGTTAAGGGACCAAAAGTAATGGGACAGAATAATAATCATAACTCAAACTTTCACTTTTTAATACTTGGTTGCAAATCCTTTGCAGTCAATTACAGCCTGAAGTCTGGAACGCATAGACATCACCAGACGCCGGGTTTAATCCCTGGTGATGCTCTGCCAGGCCTCTACTGCAACTGTCTTCAGTTCCTGCTTGTTCTTGGGGCAGTTTCCCTTCATTTTTGTCTTCAGCAAGTGAAATGCATGCTCAATCGGATTCAGGTCAGGGGTTTGACTTGGCCTTTGCATAACATTCCACTTCTTTTCCTTATAAAACTCTTTGGAGTATGCTTTGGGCTTTGTCCATCTGCACTGTGAAGCGCCGTCCAATGAGTTCTTGAGAATTTGGCTAAATATGAGCAGATAATATTGCCCGAAACTCTTCAGAATTCATCCTGCTTCTTTTGTCAGCAGTCACATCATCAATAAATACAAGAGAACCAGTTCCATTGGCAGCCATACATGCCCACGCCATGACACTACCACCATCATGCTTCACTGATGAGGTGGTATGCTTAGGATCATGAGCAGTGCCTTTCCTTCTCCATTCTCTTCTCTTCCCATCACTCTGGTACAAGTTGATCTTGGTCTCATCTGTCCATAGGATGTTGTTCCAGAACTGTGAAGGCTTTTTTAGATGTCGTTTGGCAAACTCTAATCTGGCCTTCCTGTTTTTGTCGCTCACCAATGGTTTACATCTTGTGGTGAACCCTCTGTATTCACTCTGGTGAAGTCTTCTCTTGATTGTTGACTTTGACACACATACACCTACCTCCTGGAGAGTGTTCTTGATCTGGCCAACTGTTGTGAAGGGTGTTTTCTTCCCCAGGGAAAGAATTCTTCAGTCACCCACCACTGTTGTCTTCCGGGTCATTTGGTGTTGCTGAGCTCACCGGTGTGTTCCTTCTTTTTAAGAATGTTCCAAACAGTTGTTTTGGCCACGCCTAATGTTTTTGCTATCTCTCTGATGGGTTTGTTTTGTTTTTTTTGCAGCCTAAGGATGGCTTGATTCACTGATAGTGACAGCTCTTTGGATCTCATCTTGAGAGTTGACAGCAACAGATTCCAAATGCAAATAGCACACTTGAAATGAACTCTGGACCTTTTATCTGCTCATTGTAATTGGGATAATGAGGGAACAACACACACCTGGCCATGGAACAGCTGAGAAGCCATTTGTCCCATTAATTTTGGTTCCTTAACAAGTGGGAGGCACATATGCAAACTGTTTTAATTCCTACATCGTTCGCCTGATTTGGATGTAAATACCCTCAAATTAAAGCTGACAGTCTTCAGTTAAAGCACATCTTGTTCGTTTCATTTCAAATCCATTGTGGTGGTGTACAGAGCCAAACATGTTACAATTGTGCCGATGTCCCAATATTTATGGACCTGACTGTAACTCCTTTCTCCCCCAAAATCGAATTAAATATTTTAATAATGATATGACCTCCTGCATAGAGCAGTAACCCATTGTCAGTTTACTGTTACAGCGAGGAAAAGCTGTTATGCAAGGTAGTTGTAGTTATGATAGTTGGTGTAGAATTGGGATACTATGACAGCAATATTGTTCTCTTGAAAGGCCTAAATAAAGATGGTCACAGAAGATCATCGCATTTGCTTAGTATAATGCTCTGAGTCACAAGAGGACGGCTCTCTCTGATCACAGTGATGGTCTGACTTAGAGAGTTAGGCTGAGTTCACACGGGCGAGATTTCCACGCGGGTGCAATGCGTGAGGTGAACGCATTGCACCCGCACTGAATCCGGACCCATTCATTTTTATGGGGCTGTACACATGAGCGGTGATTTTCACGCATCACTTGTGCGTTGCGTGAAAATCGCAGCATGCTCTATATTGTGCGTTTTACACTCAACGCAGGCCCCATAGAAATGAATGGGGCTGCGTGAAAATCGCAAGCAAGTGCTGTTGCGGTGCTATTTTTACGCACGGTTGCTAGGAGACGAACGGGATGGGGACCCGATCTTTATTATTTTCCCTTATAACATGGTTATAAGGGAAAATAATAGCATTCTGAATACAGAATGCTTAATAAAATAGGCTGGAGGGGTTAAAAAAAAATACTGTACTGTGTACTGTGCCCACTACTGCCAGTGCCCAGTTGCACCACTCATATCTGGTGTCACAGTAGCTTGCATTTAAAAATAAAAAACATTTTTTTCACTGTAATATAATTGCAGTTGCCTGCAAGCGTGTGTGTCAGGCCTACAGTGTGTACTGTGCCCACTACTGCCAGTGCCCAGTTGCACCACTCATATCTGCTGTCACAGTAGCTTGCACGCATAGTACAACTAATCGGAAAAAAAATGACAGGCAGAGGCAGGCCACCCCGCAGGGGCCGTCGTGGTCGTGGTGCTGTGATTTTCATTTGGCCCTAGAATAATGCCCAGTGTTCAGAGGCCACATACCCTGAACTCGAAAAGTTCTGAGGACATAGTTGACTGGCTTACAGAGGACACCCAATCTTCCACAGCTTCCGCTCGGAACCTTGACGCACCATCCTCCTCCAGCTCAGCTTCGGGCACCTCTCAAGTTACCACTCGCCCGCCTGCCGCCACCACCAACACTAGCACCACAGCTGCTTCACTTGATCTGTCAGACGAGTTATTTACACATCAGTTGGAAGAAATGAGTGATGCGCAACCATTATTGCCAGAGGATGTAGATAACAGGGATATGTCTCAGTCAGGCAGCATTACACACATGGATGTACGATGTGATGATGATGATGTTGTACCCGCTGCTGCTTCCTTTGCTGAGTTGTCAGATACAAGTGAAGCGGTTGATGATGACGATGTGTCCGTGGATGTCACGTGGGTGCCCGCTCGAAGAGAAGAAGAACAGGGGCAAAGTTCAGATGGGGAGACAGAGAGGAGGAGGAGACGAGTTGGAAGCAGGGGGAGGTCATCGCAAGGAGCTAGTGGCACAGTCAGACAGCATGCATCGGCACCCGGGGTCAGCCAGACAGCACGCCAATCAACGCATGCTGTTGCCACCACCAGACTGCCGTCATTACAAAGCTCAGCAGTGTGGCATTTTTTTTGTGTGTCTGCCTCTGATAACAGCGATGCCATTTGCAACCTGTGCCAAAAGAAACGGAGTCGTGGGAAGTCCAACACCCACCTAGGTACAACTGCTTTGCGAAGGCACATGATCTCAAATCACAAACGCCTATGGGATCAACACATGGTGAATACAAGCAGCACACAAACTCAAAGCCGCCATCCTCCTCCTGGTCCAGCATCTTCAGCCACGTCAACCACTGCTGTCCTCCTTGCCCCTTCTCACACATCCGCCACTCCGCCTCTCACCTTCAGCAGTTCCTGCTCATCTGCCCACAGTCAGGTGTCTGTCAAGGAAATGTTTGAGCGTAAGAAGCCAATGTCACATAGTCACCCCCTTGCCCGGCGTCTGACAGCTGGCTTGTTGGAACTCTTAGCCCGCCAGCTTTTACCATACAAGCTGGTGGAGTCTGAGGCCTTCAAAAAAATGTAGCTATTGGGACACCGCAGTGGAAGGTACCCGGACGAAATTTCTTTTCACAAAAGGCAATCCCCAACCTGTACTCTATTGTGGAAAAGGAAGTCATGGCATGTCTGGCACACAGTGTTGGGGCAAGGGTCCATCTGACCACTGATACCTGGTCTGCAAAGCACGGTCAGGGCAGGTATATCACGTACACTGCGCATTGGGTAAACCTGCTGACGGCTGCCAAGCATGGAATGCGTGGCTCTGCAGAGGAGTTGGTGACACCGCCACGACTTGCAGGCAGGCCTGCTGCCACCTCCTCTACTCCTCCTACTCCATCCTCTTCGCTAACCTCCTCGGCTGAGTCCTCTTCTGCTGCTGCGTCTTGCTCCACATCAACTGCACCCCCCCAGCTCCCTAGGGGCTATTCCACATCCCGGATACGACAGTGTCACGCCGTCTTGAGGTTGACTTGCCTGAAAGCAGAGAGTCACACTGGACCAG
The DNA here is from genome assembly GCF_905171765.1 of Bufo bufo. Lineage (NCBI taxonomy): Eukaryota > Metazoa > Chordata > Amphibia > Anura > Bufonidae > Bufo > Bufo bufo. The sequence continues at coordinate 502,547,672 of NC_053393.1, read as the reverse complement.
CACTCCTGTCTGCCCTGAACGCACAGGTGGATCAGTGGCTGACTCCACACCAACTAGAGATCGGCAAAGTGGTGTGTGACAACGGAAGCAATTTGTTGGCGGCATTGAATTTGGGCAAGTTGACACATGTGCCGTGCATGGCACATGTGTTGAATCTGATCGTACAACGCTTTGTGCATAAGTACCCAGGTTTACAGGACGTCCTGAAGCAGGCCAGGAAGGTGTGTGGCCATTTCAGGCGTTTCTACACGGCCATGGTGCACTTTTCAGATATTCAGCGGCGAAACAACATGCCAACATGCCAACATGAGGCGCTTGATTTGCGACAGCAAGACACATTGGAATTCAACACTCTTAATGTTCGACTGCCTGCTCCAACAAGAAAAAGCCGTCAACGAGTATTTGTATGACCGGGGTGCTAGGACAGCCTCTGCGGAGCTGGGTATTTTTTTGCCATGTTACTGGACACTCATGCACAATGCCTGTAGGCTCATGCGTCCTTTTGAGGAGGTGACAAACCTAGTCAGTCGCACCGAAGGCACCATCAGCGACATCATCCCATTTGTTTTCTTCCTGGAGCGTGCCCTGCGAAGAGTGCTGGATCAGGCCGTAGATGAGCGTGAAGAGGAAGAGTTGTGGTCACCATCACCACCAGAAACAGCCTTATCAGCATCGCTTGCTGGACCTGCTGCAACGCTGGAAGAGGAGTCAGTGGAGGAATGTGGCTTTGAGGAGGAGGAAGACCAACCACAGCAGGCATCCCAGGGTGCTCGTTGTCACCTATCTGGTACCCGTGGTGTTGTACGTGGCTGGGGGGAAGAACAGACCTTCAATGACATCAGTGAGGATGAGGAACAGGACATGAGTAGCTCGGCATCCAACCTTGTGCAAATGGGGTCTTTCATGCTGTCATGTCTGTTGAGGGACCCTCGTATAAAAAGGCTGAAGGAGAACGACCTGTACTGGGTGGCCACGCTACTATACCCCCGGTATAAGCAGAAAGTGCCTGAAATGTTACCGAATTACCGGAAGTCGGAAAGGATGCAGCAGTTCCAAAGCAAGTTAAAAAGTATGCTTTACACAGTGTATAAGGGTGATGTCACAGCACAACAGGAATCTAACAGGGGAAGAGGTGAAAGTAATCCTCCTACTACCACGACCACGCCGGCAAGGACAGGACGCTTTACAGACGTGTTGTTGATGGAGGACATGCAGAGCTTTTTAAGTCCTACGCATTGCCACAGCCCTTCGTGGTCCACCCTCAAAGAACGACTCGACCGACAGGTAGCAGACTACCTCGCCTTAACTGCAGATATCGACACTCTGAGTAGCGATGAACCCCTTGACTACTGGGTGTGCAGGCTTGACCTGTGGCCTGAGCTATCCCAATTTGCGATAGAACTTCTGGCCTGCCCCGCTTCAAGTGTCCTGTCAGAAAGGACCTTCAGCGCAGCAGGAGGTATTGTCACTGAGAAGAGAAGTCGCCTAGGTCAAAAAAGTCTAGATTACCTCACCTTCATTAAGATGAATGAGGCATGGATCCCAAAGGGACTGACAGTGGGGGATGCATTTGACTAAAAAAGGCCTGATGAGATGCCTTGGGCTATAAAATGGTCCACACGCGGCTGTATTTAATCTCTGCATGCCGGGTGACTTGCGTGACTTCGCCACCAACTAGGGTTCAAGCCGCAATGTTTTAGTGCACTTTCTGCCTGGAAAACATAAATTTTTCCGGCCGCTGCTACAGCAGCGTCTGCAACAATACCAAATTTTTCAGGCATGCGTACATGCTGAATTTTTCTGGCCTCTGGTGCTGCACTGTGGCTGCAAAAAAACAAAACAAAAAAAAGGCACATACATGTGTCAATTCCCCTTCGTGATCGTTACCTTGTTGTGGTGAAGAGGCTTGCGTATCACAATGAAGCGACCACCTCTATGAGTGTGTTGGCAATGGCAATGTTGGCACACCCCAGATGAGATAAGGTCGTTGCTTCATTGTGAACAGGCCAAAAGCGATCGGCTGGATAATTTTGCATAGAAAAAACATAAATTTTCTTTGTGATCATCTAAGGTGATCATTAAAGCCTACTAGGCCAACAATGGGCCCACACTGCAGAATCATTGTTTTCTGGGTCACTTAACTGTCACTGAACTACCTCAGCACAACCATAGGCTTTGAAAAACCACCATCGACTGCAATCTTCCAAACGTGCGCACGAGCACAGTCATCACTACACCAAGATTGACGCATAGAGGAATAAAATTTATGTCATGAGTGTGTCAACTATTGACAACTCTTTGCGGTTGTCTAAACTCTATTCCATACACGTCCCCTGATAGGGGACGTAACAGGGATTAAACTGATAGGAATAGTACTACTTAACATACCACTCATATTGGGATTGCACAGTACATTGCACAGCGCACGAGCAGTGCCCCAAATTGGGAGTAAGAGGACCAACCAAGCATCTTTTTCCATCTCCCGTATTCCTAAAATCTATTCCATACACGTTCCCTGATAGGGGACGTAACAGGGATTAAACTGATAGGAATAGTACTACTTAACATACCACTCATATCTGGTAGCACAGTAAATTGCACGGCGCAGGCGCAGTGCCCCAAATTGGAAGTAAGAGGACCGACCAAGCATCTTTTTCCATCTCCCGGTTCCTAAAATCTATTCCATACACCGGCCCCTGATAGGGGATGTAACAGGGATTAAACTGATAGGAATAGTACTACTTAACATACCACTCATATCAGGTAGCACAGTACATTGCACGGCGCACGCGCAGTGCCCCAAATTGGAAGTAAGAGGACCGACCAAGCATCTTTTTTCATCTCCCGGTTCCTAAAATCTATTCCATACACCACACCGGCCCCTGATAGGGGACAAAACAGAGATTAAACTGGTAAGAACAGATTTTTTTTTTATTAAAAAAAAGAGGACAGCCTTTGCGGAGCTGGGTATTTTTTGGCCGCGTTACTGAACGCTCATGCACAATGGCTGTAGGCTCATGTGTCCTTTTGCGGAGGTGACAAACCTGGTCAGTCAAACTCAAGGCAACATCATCGACCTCATCCCATATGCAAGAAAGGGTCACCAGAACCACCCCATAAATGCACATCCGACAATGAATCAGTATATAAAGTATATAAAGTTTATTAGACACACCAACAGACACATTAAAAAATTGTATACAATTAGAACAAAGTGCGGTATGCAATAGGTATTATATAACCAGCACATACAGGTCCACTGAATTGCCCCACCATAGGCACAGATAATAAAAACCAGCATATAATGATATCAATATAAAGCATAAAGAGAATGTACTATAAGGTGGGCGCTTTCTCATTTTCTCCAGGTCCGCTGCACCAGCTGCTCATGTAGGTTTGGCCCCTCCATTGTGACCATATTCAGGTCTGTTTGCATTTTCAGGGGTCTCACCTTATAGTACATTCTCTTTATGCTTTATATTGATATCATTATATGCTGGTTTTTATTATCTGTGCCTATGGTGGGGCAATTCAGTGGACCTGTATGTGCTGGTTATATAATACCTATTGCATACCGCAATTTGTTCTAATTGTATACAATTTTTTAATGTGTCTGTTGGTGTGTCTAATAAACTTTATATACTTTTTATACTGATTCATTGTCGGATGTGCATTTATGGGGTGGTTCTGGTGACCCTTTCTTGGGTTAGGTTTTACTGTTTCATGCTCTTTCACCGCCCCTTGCACTCCGTATATTACTTGGTGTGCCCCCTAACCTTGTTACTTGACTCATCCCATATGCGTTTTTTCTGGAGCGTGCCCTGCGAAGAGTGCTGGATCAGGCCGTAGATGAGCATGAAGAGGAAGAGTTGTGGTCACCATCACCACCAGAAGAAGCCTTGTCGTCGTTGATTGCTGGACCTGCGGCAACGCAGAGAGAGGAGTCTGAAGAAGAGGAGTCAGAGGAGGAAGACCAACCACAGCAGGTGTCCCAGGGGGCTTGTTTACAAATCATTACAGACATGCACACAGTGATGTAGTTACTGTAATAACAATGAAAATCATCACTCCACCACTACTCCTTTTTACTTATCACATGATTGTGTCCTGTGTGCTCACCCAGCACATTTATGTCATGTAATATGACTGATGACATGTTTCAGTTTGGCCATTGATGCATTACATAGGACTGATACATAGGCTGTATTCTTAAGAATATAGAGGTCAACCGCCTAATAAAAGAATTTTAAATACGAGTATATTCGAAAATTTTATGATTTCCTATTTTATAAACAAATAAATAAAAAAATAAAAACCCTTTAAAGGGAATCTGTCACCAGAATCATCGCCATTAAACTAAAACTATTGTCTTGTAGCACTTACTACCTCCTTTCCAGATGTGCTTTTCTTTCCTTGCTGCTTGGTTCTTATCTTGAAAAAATCCACTTTATTCCTTATGCAAATGAGCCAGTAAGGTGCCCAGAGGGGCGTTATTTTTGTTCAAAGGTGTCCAGGAACACCCCCATTGAGTGCCCAGGTCCGCCCTCCAGCAAAGCCCAAGCACGCCTCTCCTCGCTCATAGGCTCTTACTTTAGGCCCCCAGCAGCGCCGTTGCCCCCCTTCCCCATATCACTAACAGCAGAGAACCTCGCCCACCCTTGCCTTCAGTGTCACTGACAAATTTCGCAGCGCTCTTCCAGAAGAATATGAAACCATTAGTGGGCTCAGCGCATGCCCAGTGAAACATTGGAGGCTGATTCCCTCAGTTGAACCGGAAGAGTGGAGGCACATGCAGTGTTCGGAACTGAGGACATCAGCCTCCAATGTTTCACTGGGCATGCGCCGAGCCCACTGACGGTTTCATATTCTGCTGGAAGAGCGCGTCAAGATTTGTCAGTGACACTGAAGGCAAGGGTGGGCCGCCATTTTTAGACCTGGGAGAGCGGGGAAGAAGTTGCAGATTCTGCCGCAAGATGGCATGCGACAGAGGCTGCGCCATATATACGCCACAAAAGTGTCATATATCTGTTCGTAAATTACCCTCAAATACTTTCTTTATACCATAAACTATGTAACAAAGAGTCCATATGTTCTAAGATTCTGATATCGATGACCTATCTTCAGGATAGCTTATCAATTTTAGATCAGTAAGGGTCTGACACCCAGGACCACCACTGATTGACCTTTTCAGGAGGCCACAGTGCTCCATTAAGTGCCAAGGCCTTCTCACAGCTTACCAAGCACGGTACTGTTCATTGGATAGTGGCTGTGCTTGGTATTGCAGCCCCGGCTCATCCACGTCACCGATTAATGTGGCGTCACTGACCTGGGAAGAGATGCTTCAAACAGCTGACCCCTGGGACCCCCACCGATCTTGAGCATAGGTCATCAATATCAGAATCTCGGGAAACCCCTCTAACATTCAATCCAGTGCTACTTTCTATTTTCTAACATTTAAAGGAAACAGCAAATACAGAAAGATTGGATTTGTGCTGCTTGTGGCAGATTGTGGGTTAAAAGCACGAAAAGTAAATCTTAAGTCCTTCTGCAAAGCCCCCAAAATCTTAATTGCGCCTATTAAACTCCTCAGGGCTTTCCCAAAGTTTACATTACTCCTGAGTGCTGGTGAAGAGTTCAGGCCGTAGTCCATTAGGCCAAATTAAAGAGAAGCAGGAAAATAAACAGAGATAAAGACTAAAATTTTATGACTTAAAAAGAGCTCTAAGTTCTGTTTGCCCCGCGCCCTGGAAATATCATTATCTGGAGCACGGCCAATGCAACTTCTAATGACTTTCAAAAATGTTTCATCGACACCGTAAACTGGATTGAGTTAAATGTATTTTGACAAAGTGATAGTTAAAACGGGTCCGATCTGTCACATGATGAGGCAGCTCGCTGTCATTGGCATTCCGGAACCGGCCTAACACTAGAACTGCCTTTATAATAAATGTAGAGAATATAAAGCCATTACTGAAGGTGGGGAGGTAGACATTTCACTGTCTCCACTTTGCAGTCTTAAAGCGACCGTAGAAAAACAGTTATGCTCAATTGGCAACAGTCAACACGGCCATCAAAATCTCATTCTTCACTTCCATACAGACCCGTGGCATCAGCATAAAGTTTGCACTTGGTGACAACGTGTGTTTAAATATTCCTGGACATGATCGGGATGGATGATATGAGAGATAGGTTATATTATGCGGTGAGGAGGCAACATGTTCTTGGGTACCTAGTAATCGGGACATAGCTATAGGAATGTAGATGTAGCAGTCGTTACTGGCTCAGGAATCTTATAGGACCCAAAGACCCCTATGCTACATAAGGGTACACCATTATTGAAGAAAGCACATATGGTCGGTGGGGCCCCCCATTAAAAATGTTGCACTGGGGCCCTAAATCTTCAATTTATCCATAGTAGCTGTCAGTGCTTAAAAGCTCATTCTGTTCATATAAAACACAAGCTGCATGTACATGGGGGTTCGATAACCAATGAGAACCTCAAAGCATCATAATAAGATAATTGGCCTAGTCCTATGTGTCTATAAAACCTACAAAAACTGCTAATAGCCCTGACATAAAGAATAGTCATGAGCGAAGTATTGAAGAATTCGATTTGGCTGTTGCAATTGCGCCGCCCCCAGTCATTGTACCCCTCAGATGCCACGTTCATAGCTGATCGCAGCATCTGACATCAATATTACAGTGTAAAATGAAAAATGTCGCTCATTGCTTTTCCCTTTATAAGATGCAGGAGGAGGGGGAGAGAATCGCTGTGAGCGCTGTACAGAACTTACCCCTCCTCCTGCTCGCTCTTCTCAGGGTCTGCAGCGTCAGGACGTACAGAGCGCACTCTGACCTGACAGCCAGGACAGGGAGAGTGGCGGCAGGAGAGGTAAGTGACTTTATTATTTTACAGTCTGATCTGAGGTCTAATATGGAGATTTAATGGGAGGTCTGGAGAGGTCTAATGGCGGTCTGTAGAGGTCTAATGGTGGTCTGGATCGGTCTATGGGGGGTCTGACTGGGGGGGTTTGGAGGTCTGCCTGGGGGGTCTGGAGTGGTCTAATAGGGGGTCTGGAGGTCTGATTAGGGGTCTGGAGGTCTAATGGGGGTCAGATATGGGGTCTGGGGGTCTAATGGGGGTCTGATTGGGGGTCTGGAGGTCTGACTGGGGGTCTGGAGGTCTAATGGGGGTCTGATTGGGGGTCTGGAGGTCTGACTGAGGGGTCAGATATGGGGGTCTGGAGGTCTAATGGGGGTCTGGAGGTCTGATATGGGGGTCTGGTCTGCGGTCTGATATGTGGGTCTGGAAGTCTAATGGGGGTCTTATATAGGGGTCTTATCTGAGGTCTGATATTGGGTCAGGTCTTACTTGGAGGTCTAATGGGGGTCTGATCTGAGGTTTAAAACTGGGGTCTTATATGGTGACTGACATAGAGGTCAAAAGGGGGTTTGGTCTGAGATTGGGGGATCTCATTTACTGAAAGGAAGTTTTTTTTTTGTATTACTAGCACACAATATAAAGGGGTGTTTTTGTACATATGTGTGGTGCCAGTATTTTCAGGGGGACTGTTTCTGCAGTATAGTATTGGGGAGCACAGTGGACACAGTATTGGGGGTGGCAGGATGGGGTGTTGAGAAAGTGAGGAGGATGATGGAAAAGTAGGAAAGTAAGATGTCTGTTTGTTAAACTCTGCAAAGACTAGGTGCGGCTGAAAGAAGTCACCATGGTGGTCTGGTCTAACAGGAGAAGAAGAGGAAAGAGAATATCTACAGTACAGACCAAAAGTTTGGACACACCTTCTCATTCAAAGAGTTTTCTTTATTTTCATGACTATGAAAATTGTAGATTCACACTGAAGGCATCAAAACTATGAATTAACACATGTGGAATTATATACATATCAAACAAGTGTGAAACAACTGAAAATATGTCATATTCTAGGTTCTTCAAAGTAGCCACCTTTTGCTTTGATTACTGCTTTGCACACTCTTGGCATTCTCTTGATGAGCTTCAAGAGGTAGTCCCCTGAAATGGTTTTCACTTCACAGGTGTGCCCTGTCAGGTTTAATAAGTGGGATTTCTTGCCTCATAAATGGGGTTGGGACCATCAGTTGTGTTGAGGAGAAGTCAGGTGGATACACAGCTGATAGTCATACTGAATAGACTGTTAGAATTTGTATTATGGCAAGAAAAAAGCAGCTAAGTAAAGAAAAACGAGTGGCCATCATTACTTTAAGAAATGAAGGTCAGTCAGTCAGCCGAAAACTTGGAAAAAATTTGAAAGTAAGGGCTATTTGACCATGAAGGAGAGTGATGGGGTGCTGCGCCAGATGACCTGGCCTCCACAGTCACCGGACCTGAACCCAATCGAGATTGTTTGGGATGAGCTGGACCGCAGAGTGAAGGCAAAAGGGCCAACAAGTGCTAAGCATCTCTGGGAACTCCTTCAAGACTGTTGGAAGACCATTTCAGGGGACTACAACTTGAAGCTCATCAAGAGAATGCCAAGAGTGTGCAAAGCAGTAATCAAAGCAAAAGGTGGCTACTTTGAAGAACCTAGAATATGACAAATTTCAGTTGTTTCACACTTGTTTGTTATGTATATAATTCCACATGTGTTAATTCATAGTTTTGATGCCTTCATAGTCATGAAAATAAAGAAAACTCTTTGAATGAGGAGGTGTGTCCAAACTTTTGGTCTGTACTGTCCATCAGAGAAGAGAAGTCACTGGATGTAAGAGGTATGTGGAGCTGTATGACCCTGTATGTTTTGTAGCGCTGTATGTAATGTTTTCCAAGTATGTCTTTAAAGGGGTTGTCCGTTTTGTTTTTTTGTATGAACGCTGCCTTCTCTGCTCTGTTTATCTGCTCAACACTGCAAATGCTACGACGAGCAGGTGAACAGAACAGAGAAAGCAGCTCTCATATGAGCACTGCCCTCTCTTCAAACAGCTGGGGGCACAGAGGGCATTACTACTATGGAGGGGGCACAGAGGGCATTACTACTATGGAGGGGGCACAGAGAGCATTACTAATGTAAAGGGGGCACAATGGCCTTTTTCTCTATAGAGGGGGCACAGAGCCAAAGGGCATTACTACAATGAAGGGGGCACAGTGGCATTATTACTGTGAAGGGGAAACAATGGAGATTTCTACTATGGAAGGGGCATAGAGGGCATTCCTAGCACAGTAGGCTAGGCATTACTACTATTAAGGCGGCACAATGGGCATTATTACTGTGAAGGGGGCAAAATGGGCATTATTACTATGAAGGGGGCACAATGGGGATTATTACTATGAAGGGGCCAAATGGGGATTATTACTGTGAGGGGGGCACAATGTGGGCATAACTACTGTGAGAGGGCACAATGTGGGCATAACTACTGTGAGGGGGCACACATCTGTACAAAACTACTGTGAAGGTTGTACAATGAGGGCAATATGCATTTTAGGATTATTTATTTTAAAGCAACTTTTCCCCAAATTGCTTCAAAAAGTTGGAACTGTTCAATTTTTGGGGATACAAGGGATACCTCAGAGTGACATACACAAATTTTCAGGCCAATTGGAGCACTTTTGATTCAGGTAGATCTTCTTAGGACCCAAATCGAATCGGTCAATGGATTTGGCCAAATTGAACTCGAAATTTTGAGCAATTCGATAATCATTCTCTTTAAATAATTACTAAATGTTTCAACCTTGACAACTGATTGTATTATTACCCAAAGTCAATTAGGTGAAGCCAAGCTGATATTCTGATAATATCAGCTTCTGTAGTAAGAAAAGAAGGATTTCTCGACAATCTGTAATCGGGCGCATTAGTCAAACAGTAAAGTGGTTCTATAAGGATTTAGGGCCGGTCCTTAGGTTATACCATTGAAGTATGATCAGTGTGAGTTTGTCTGTGCATCCAGCTATCCAGCATCCAGCTATCCAGCGATACCAGACCAACTCACACTGTTCCTGGATGAAAGTATTTTTTGTAATCCTGGACAACCCATTTAAGTACTCGAAATAATCTATATCTGTAAGAGCTTCTGGCAGAAAAGACATTCATTATCAGTGAGTGGAGACATTACGATGTCACAGACACTTCTTTTGCATCTGTTTATTCTTCTGCTTTTATTACATGTAGCTGCCAGCCTTTATCTATACAGCAATGTCTTTGTTACTCCTCCATAGAAACTTAGAACCATATTTTCATAAGTCTCTGTTCTCTACTGTGAGTGAACCCCATTTACCAAGTGTGGTCTACACATCAGCATTCTGGCTTTTATGCTGGCCAAAGATAATGTTCAAGAGATACAAGATGTTGGCCGTACGGGTCTGAAAACTTACTGGAAATTCTATTACATGCATTTATACAGTATTATCTTCTATGCTCAAAGAGAAAAAAATAACACACCCGGATAAAAATGTTGGAGTGGTGCAAAACGCGGCATGCAAGACTTTTTTTCATCTAAAATACCAGATCTCAGATGAAAATAGCTAAAAGAGATGAAAAATGTGCATAACTGAGCATAACGGATGCTTAACCCTTTAAGCCACCATGACGTACCTGTACGTCATGGACTGCAGTGCATTAAGCCACCATGATGTACAGGTTCGTCATGGCAGCAAGCTATATAGACATGGTGACAGTGCTGAGATCACGGCTGTTACATACAGCCAGCAATGTCAGCTAACCAGCCCGGGGCAGTCCTGAGCCGGGGATCGCTCTGATTGGCTAGTCTGTACAGACTAGCCAATCAGAGGATTGAATTTTTGGCTCAAGGTTCTGATCCCCACAGTTTGTGACTGTGGGGATCAGAACCTTTTAAAATGTATATAAGCCCCCCCTCGCTGACTCCAATGTCCCCACCCCTCCCCACGCAATCATATTCAGGATGGCTGAATGGCGGTAGCAGTGAGTGTCAGCTGTAGTGGTTCATAGAGAGCTCTGTATGGAAGGGGTTAACAGAGGGAGGGAGCTGCCACAGTGCATTCTCACTTACACTAAGCCTGATTAGGCTCCTGCCTCTGGCAGGATCTGTCAGGCTCAGATACCATATCTGAGCCTGACAGATCCTGCCAGAGGCAGGAGCCTGATCAGGCTTAGTGTAAGTGAGAATGCACTGTAATACATTGTTGCAATTATTGCAGTGTATTGTACAGCCATCAGACCCACTGGATCTTCAAGAACCAAGTGGGTCTGGGTACAAAAAGTGATTTATAAAACAATCCCCCCAAAAATAAACTAAATGTGGCTTTCAGAAAATGGAGGCACAAAAACAGGATTATTTTTTTTCAAAAATGCTTTCATTGTGTAAAACCGAAATAATTAAAAAAAATACATATAAGGGTACTTTCACACTTGCAGCAGAGGATTCCAGCAGGTAGTTCCGTCGCCGGAACTGCCTGCCGGATCCGGTAATCCGGACGCAAACGTATCGCATTGAAATACCGGATCCGTCTCTTCAGTGTCATCCGGAAAAATGGATCCAGTATTTATTTATTTTTGCAATTTCAAAGGTCCGTTTGCCAGAACACTTAATGCCGGATCCGGAACTAATACATTTCAATTGAAATTAATGCCGGCATTCCGGCAAGTGTTCAGGATTTTTGGCCGGAGAGAAAACTGCAGCATGCTGCGGCATTTTCTCCAGCCAAAAAACGTAAGAGGGACTGAACTGATGCATCCTGAACGGATTGCTCTCCATTCAGAATGCATTAGGATAAAACTGATCAGTTCTTTTTCAGTATTGAGCCCCTAGGACGGAACTAAACACTGGAAAAGAAAAACTCTAGTGTGAAAGTACCCTTAGGTATCGACATGTCCGTAATGAGCTGCTCTATAAAAAATATCACATGAGCTACCCCCTAAGATGAATGCTGCAAAAATAAAATAAAAACTGTGCCAAAAAGCCATTTTGTTTGTCACCTTACATCACAAAAAGTGTAATACCAAGCAATCAAAATGTCATACGTACCCCAAAATAGTACCAATCAAACCATCACCTCATCCCGCAAAAATTGAGACCCTACATAAAACAATCGCCCAAAAAATTTAAAAATATGGCTTTCAGAATTTCGAGACACAAAAACATTTTTGTGTTTTTAAAAAAAATGCTTTTATTGTGTAAACCCTATATATATATATATATATATATATATATATTTATATATAAAAATAGACATATTAGGTATCGCTGCGTCTGTAATGACCTGCTCTATAAGTAAAAAAAAACATGATCTACCCCCTAGGGTGAATTCTGTAAAAATAAATAAATAAATAAAAACTGTGCCAGCAAAAATAATTTTTGGGCACCTTACATTACAAAATGTGTAATACCAAGTGATCAAAAAGTCTTATGCACTCCAAAAAAGTACACATCAAACCACCACCTCATCCTGCAAAAAATGAGCCCCTACATGAGACAATCGCCCAAAAAATAAAGAACATATGGCTTTCAGAAAATGGAGACACAAAAACATGATTTCTTTTTCAAAAATGCTTTATGTAACCTGAAACAAAAAAATATTAAAGTTTGTAGAGCACCCGCTCCTTGCATTATCCAGTACTGAGAGACTTAATTAATGAGTAGAGGGAAAACAGGCAAAAGACCCCCTCCTCAGCCAACTATATTGACGCCAAAACCAGTTAGGAATGAGAGCAGCATTTAGAAGGCATGCCACCATATTGCATCCTGCCGGAACCAAGTAAAGGAGAATTGCATTAAACCCCTTGAAATCGATTATATTCTCAAGTTCAAGTTATTCAAGTAAACACAAAACATTCCCAAGTCTGGACTTCACTTCATTCTTCAACTCAATCACTGCAGCGGAAACTGATGAAGCCAGGTTAACTGGCGATACGCGTTTGGTGCTTCACCCATCCCCCGGACCGGGTCACAGAAGTTTTGTATAGAAAGCTTATTATAGCCATTTGCTCTTGCATGGTATTTTGTTATAGTATTTTCATGATATCTTTATCTCATATCATTATGCTGTGGTTACCTGGATGTGTCGTTATATATGCAGACCTCCCAAGTATCCCTCTTTTGGAGGGACAGCCCCAAGTCCCTCTGTCCCTCTTTGCTCCATAAATGTCCCTCTTCTTGATCTGAGATATAGATTTTTAGTATTACATTCACAATATTGATCCAGAAAATGTTTGTCTAGTTCCTCTCTGTATATTTGAGCCAACTTTTTAAATTATTTCATTATTTGATGCAATCTTAGAATTTTTGAAATGTTTATACTCATGTTAAAATTTTTGGGATATTTCGTAACAGAAAACTATTAAAGTGGATAGATATGCAGGAAAAATGGGCCTTTCACACAATTAACCGTAAGTGACCCTCTTTTAATGTCCAAAAAGTTTGCAAGTATGTGTATGTTTAGACTCGGGGGATGGTGTGTGGATGAGTGCCTTAGGCTACTTTCACTCTGGCGTTATTACTGGATCCGGCAGGGTTCAGCAAAAACGCTTCCGTTACTGATAATACAACCGTCTGCATCCGGTATAAACGGATCCGGTTGTATTATCTTTAACATAGCCAAGACGGATCCGTCTTGAACACCATTGAAAGTCAATGGAGGACGGAACCGTTTTCTATTGTTCCAGATTGTGTCATAGAAAACGTCCCCATTGACTTACATTGTGCGTCAGAACGGATCCGTTTGGCTCAGTTTCGTCGGACGGACACCAAAACGCTACAAGCAACGTTTTGGTGTCCGCCTCCAAAGCGGAATGGAGACTGAACGGAGGCAAACTGATGCATTCTGAGCGGATCCTTTTCCATTCAGAATGCATTAGGGCAAAACTGATCTGTTTTGGACCCCTTGTGAGAGCCCCGAACGGATCTCACAAAAGGAAACCAAAACGCCAGTGTGAAAGTAGCCTTCATGTAGTTGCTTCTCCTGTTCCCCACATATATTCATGGCAATTTTCTGCAGTTGCCACTCAGGACAGCTCAGTGCATACAGATTTTACAGCTTCCATTGATTGCAAAGGGAACTATAAATCCTATGCACTGAGCTCCCCCTAGTGGTGGCTGCAGGCAACCAGTTTTATAAAATATTATCTGAGGTGAAGCAGTGGTTTACAGCTGTGTAGGAGAGATTTATCAATGTATTTATGCAAGTCGTCTGCTGTAAGTACAGTGCGACATATGGTGTTCAGAATGAGCCCCATGTTTAGGAAGAAACTGTTGCACTTTTTCTGACATAGAAGTTAGGTTTTATATGTATTATACTCCTCCACTTAAAAAAAAAAGTAAATTGGGAGACATAGTAAATTTTGCTAGAGATTCCTATGGGATCTGTGTATGCCTCTGACTACACATCTTTTCACTGGAACTTTAGAGTGCTGCCTCTACTATATATATATATGGAGCGCATAGTCGTAAGTCCCTTAGGAAGAGGCAGAGGTGAAGTCAGACAGGCAATAGGTCAGGGCAGGCGGCACAGGTACAGGGCAGGCAATCTGGATCAGCAACAGGAGAGTCAGAAAGGACAAAAATAAAAAATAAAAGTTACGTATTATTTTTCATTAAGGTACACTCAGTCTAGTATAGTTCATTAATGAGACCACTGAGCAATTAGAGAGGTGGTCAGGAACGACCATCTACCTCATATTGTGACAAACAGGCAGGAATCAAACAGGTAGCAGAGTCCAGGAATACAAGTACGAGTCAGGAACACAAGCGGATGTCAGGAACCTTAGCAGGACACAAGGACCTTGACACTGAGGCATCTGGGAAGGGAGCTGAGCCACTTCTATATGTGCAGGAGGGCTAGGATTGGTCAGTGAGGTCACATGACCTAACCCACAAAGCACAGGAAGTGACTCACACCGGTCCTTAAGGAAGTGCTGCAGGAAACAAGCAGCAAGCATACTGTGGCCTGGGCTGAGAAAAAACTGTGGAGCGGATCCCAGAACAACAGTACCTACACAGACAGAGCCCAGGACTGCAGCGGTGAATGGGAAGCACTGGCAGCAGATCACTGCTGAACACGGCGCCCGGGACCGCGGCGGTAAGCAGAGGAACAGTGGCGCACAGCAGCCGCTGTTACAGACATTCTCCTTCGTTGATCATCTTTCTGCACATTACACTTTTTTTGCTGGGAGAATTTTAAAAGATACCCCCATCTCTACTATAGTAACAATGTAACTATCCACCAAAGAATATCATTCTCTAGCATCAGTACTTGTGTGGTCAGCTTTCCATTCCTTCCTGCATCTTTATCCTGAGAAGTAATATTTTATAACTTCATGTTTCCGTTATCCAGCATCATGGAAAGAATAATATACCACGGAAGGAACCACTGTGCCGTTATCTCACTGTCTGAATAGTTCCTGTATGATACTGGATTATTTATTATAAATATTTCGCTGACCTTTCCAGCACCAAATAATAGTATTACCAGGATATTCTGTGTAATCTGTCTGGATTTTTTAAGCAATTTTGTTTATTTTCCTTCAGTCTGCATGTAATTGACAAAAATGACAGCTGGAATTAGATTTCAGCTCAGAACCCAAGTTCATCTGCTCTGCTTTTGCTTTCCTTGTCTTTTCAGAATTTGTAAAAGGCTGGGACTTTGATTTTCACACAGATTTTTACCAATAGGATACTATAGACTTTTGTTTATGTGTAACACCCCAGAGTTGTGTTACGAAACTCTTTTACCCCGCTACAACCTGTTAAGTGTATTAACATTGTCATCTTGTGTAATTTCATGTAATTTCCTCACAATTGTGCATTCAAATCCTTGTTACATATGTATTGCTGTAATTTTCCATGTTCACCACCAGGTGGCTGCAATGTGTTTAGCGAGGACTTAGTTCAGTTTAGTATTTCTGAGCTGGAATAGTACATTTCAGTTCAGCCGCCCTCTGTGAGCAGAGTGGATTATCCCACATCCTGCCTCATGGGGAGAGGAGGAAGTTAGAGTTAGTGTGCCAGCCACCCCGGCTAGGGGAAGGCTGTGTGTGTAGGAGCTCCCAGATATAGGGATCCAAAGCCAGGATCTTGTCTCGGCTGAGACAATTGATCATCATCCCCAGCCTGAGCCTTGCCGCCTCAGCTGGAAGAAAGCAAGCAGCCACCTCCAGTATTCCAGTAAGAAGCATACCCTGTGAAGTTAACTGTGAGTACCGTCCAGAGACCAGGAGAAGCCAAATTCCACCTCAGCAAGTCAGTCCCCAATACAGCATAAGATAGATAGTGCAGAAGATAAATTCCTGCCACATTACAGAGCTACTAAGCAAACGTCTTTTCCTGCAAAAGCTCCAGGCACATGATAGAGCAGAAGCTAGATTCCTGCCACACATTGCCAATACCTGCTGGGACTTCAGACTAATGCTGTACCTTGCTTGGATAAAAGCTGCATCTAGTAAAGACAAGTTTTAACTTTATTCAAAGTCTGGATCTCAATTACTGCTGCAAGTTCCTCAATTACTCCTACTAGCACCACATTTTATTGCAAGTGAGCCAGGATCCAGGAGTCCAGCCGTACCCAGGTAGGAGACACCGTTGACACTATTACTATTACCCTACAGAGACATTACACCACTCTGGCATTTCTAGCCTGGTACGTGAGTTACAACACCTTAAAGGGCCCTGTGTTAGTACCCTGCGCACGCTGCAATTGGCGTCACAAACAAAACTATAGACTTTTATACCCTCATCCTGACCCACTTTTTTTTTTGTCGTCCGTCTAACCGTACCACGGTCCTGCTCATTGCATAAGTACAGCACAGTGTTGTACATTTCATACAGGCAAACTAGGCAAATACTGGTGTAGGGGCCTGGCACTGATCTTCTGATACCTAACACATAAGGTGCATTTACACCAACAGATTATCTGACCAATTTCTGTCCAATCAGACCAATTGTTGGTGTGTATAACAAAAGTGTGTGTAAATGGCCATCTGACCAATGATTGGTCCGAAATTCTGTAGGTGTAAATGCACCCTTAGTCATTGCAATTTCAGTTATCAAAAGGGAAGGCTGCATAGAGATTTTATCACTTCCTATTGAGTAGGTGTATAAATTAATATGCATTAGCTAACACTAGTAGTAGTACTAGATTTGTAATTTTATGCATCAGAAATATCATGTGGAAAGATGCCATTATAGACTTCTCCTATGTCTAAAATGCAGAGCCCCAATCTCCCAAAATATGTTAAAAAAAATTGATCTAGAAAATACATAATAAAAAGGTAGTAAATTATTGGTGCACTCAAGTTGTTGGGACCAGGGGCGTAACTACTGTACCATAGCGGCAGACCATGGGACTGCTATGGGTCCCAGGGCAAGAGGGGGCCCAGTTGGAATCCTCTCCTCTTCTACTGGGGGTGAAAACTAGTCTAAAGAAACAACTTTTAGCAAATGAGGCAGTGGAAAAAATGGCCCAAGGGTCACTCAAAGGGGTTTAGGCGGCAACACTTCTGTCCTGTGTGTGGGGCCTGGTTTGATCCTTGATATGGGACCCTTACTTCTCTATGTACGCCACTGGTTGGGACCCAATGATTCCTGTGTAGCAAACAAAATCACAAGTGAAATGCAAAACACAAGGGAAAATACATAAATACACAATTACTAGTCAGTGTACTACCAAAATGTTTGGCTTATTTACTTTTCTTATGGGTCTTATTAACATCTATAGATCCTTTTTGGGGGCTATGGTAAAAAATACATGATGGCTAGAGAGAGTCTCTGGCTTGCACAATTTTCTAGGAAGGGTGGGGTAAATCTGGTAGGCCCCCCTGCTCACTTCTCCATCTGTTTGGAAGTCATAGCTGTTTACATACTGTAATCATTGTTAAACTTTTTTTTTTGTTAAATAAGAAGTCAAAACCTATAGTAATAGTTAAAGGATCTTTCCTAAAATGTCAAACTTATTTTTTTACAACTTTAAAAAAACTATTGTGAATTTGACCAGTACGACATTTAATACCAAAGTGTCTATTCCCTTCTTCATTCCCCTTAGTTACTCAGTAAGTAAATAGTTGCATCAAATGTGATACTTGATTTTGACCGGCGTTTGTCAAAATGCTTCAGTCATCTGTTTCCACTGCTCGTTCTACCTGCCTGTCTCTATCAACCTTTGCAATACTTCGCCAGAAAATTTTAGCATGAACATGTTTTTGATTCTTGTGTTATCAATATTAAAGACGGCCCTGGTTATGCAGATTTAAAGACACCATGGCAAAGTCAGCAGCAGATTTCACTGCAAAGGAGAGCAGGGCAGTGATAAATTTCCTGTTTCTGAAAGGGACGTTGACCAAAGAAATTCATGGTGACATGATGCAAACATTAAATGACAAGAGCCCACATCAAAAGATTGGATTGCCAAATATAAAACTGGCCACTTCAACACCGACAATGAAGACCATTCTGGGAGACCTCCAGTGGTGACCGTTAAATAAACCATAGACACTACACGATTCTGGAAGACCAGCAAATTTCTGCTTTGAAGATAGTTGAGGCTCTGAACATTTCCAGAAAAAGAGTTGGTAGAGTTGAAATGTTTGTCAGCAGCAGTGTGAAAATCTCCCAGAGAATTTTTGCACAATGCTGATGCTTTCCTGTCTTGAAAGGTGACGATGGGTGAGAACTATAGAGACACAGAGGCACCCCATGTTCAAAGAAGTTCAGAAGTCAACATGCAAGGTGATGGCGGTTGTCTTCTGGGATAAAGATAGGATACTGTGTGTGGACTACCTTCCAAAGGGGTCTACTATCACAGTTGTGTTTTACACAACACTTCTGGATAAATTGAAATAGGTATTGAAGTCAAAAAGACGCAGTTGACCCAAGATATTGTGTTCTAACATGACAATGCCTCGTCCCACACAACGGACATCACCCAGCACAAGCTGACCTGGGCTTTGAGGTGCTGAATCATCCTCCTTATCTGCCTGACTGGACTATCATCTGTGTTCTGGTTTGAAGAAACACCTCAAGGAAACCAAATTCGACTCCATCTCTGATGCAATTGCAGCTGCTGATGCCCGATTTGGTGCCCAACCAAAGAAATTCTATCTGGATGGGTTCAAAAAGTTGCAAAATCGCAGTCAGAAGATTATTGATATCTGCTATGGGCTATGTAGAATAACTATGAAAATTCTGAGTTCTATCTCATTTTTTGGGGGTCAAAGTCAATGATTTATTAGCACCCCTCTCATATTTGGAAATGCTGCTATTAAAGGGATCATGCAACATGATCAGGGAAACTTATGTGATGGTCAGATAATTGTGCATCAATTGGAACCAGTCATTTTGACCATTAACATGTTCTAATAAGGCCTCATGCACACGACCATTGTGTGCATCCGCGTCCGTTCCATAATTTTTCACAGTTTAGCGGAGATCCCATTCATTTCTATGGAGCTGTGAAAAAAAAATGATAGTCCTCCGTTTTTTCTCCGCGTCCGTGATTCCAAAATATAACCTGTCCTATTCTTGTCAGTGGAAAACTGAGGACGGACCCATTCAAGTCAATGGGTCCGTCAAAAAAAACAGATGCACAACTGGTATGTCATCCGTGTCCGCGTCCGTGTCCGTTTTTTTCTACAAGACCTTGGTGCAATAACATTACACTTTTCATTAACCTTCCTTTTTTTCCCCGTCAGACAAAAAAAAGGAAGACACAAGGAAACACAACTGAAGCAAAATCGGACACGGACCACTGAAGCCAAATCACTGACAGTGAAAAAACACTGTTGTGCGCATGAGGCCTTATAAGAATGAACCAACATCAAAGAGAACATCTGCTGATGGAAACCTAACTTTAACTATTGCTTCCTAGCAATGACAGAAAAGGAGCTGTGTCACTATTAAATATTATTTTATATTATATATATACACTCACCTAAAGAATTATTAGGAACACCATACTAATACGGTGTTGGACCCCCTTTTGCCTTCAGAACTGCCCTAATTCTACGTGGCATTGATTCAACAAGGTGCTGATAGCATTCTTTAGAAATGTTGGCCCATATTGATAGGATAGCATCTTGCAGTTGATGGAGATTTGAGGGATGCACATCCAGGGCACGAAGCTCCCGTTCCACCACATCCCAAAGATGCTCTATTGGGTTGAGATCTGGTGACTGTCGGGGCCATTTTAGTACAGTGAACTCATTGTCATGTTCAAGAAACCAATTTGAAATGATTCGAGCTTTGTGACATGGTGCATTATCCTGCTGGAAGTAGCCATCAGAGGATGGATACATGTTCTCATTCTGTTTACGCCAAATTCGGACTCTACCATTTGAATGTCTCAACAGAAATCGAGACTCATCAGACCAGGCAACATTTTTCCAGTCTTCAACAGTCCAATTTTGGTGAGCTCGTGCAAATTGTAGCCTCTTTTTCCTATTTGTAGTGGAGATGAGTGGTACCCGGTGGGGTCTTCTGCTGTTGTAGCCCTCAAGGTTGTGCGTGTTGTGGCTTCACAAATGCTTTGCGGCACACCTCGGTTGTAACGAGTGGTTATTTCAGTCAATGTTGCTCTTCTATCAGCTTGAATCAGTCGGCCCATTCTCCTCTGACCTCTAGCATCCACAAGGCATTTTTGCCCACAGGACTGCCGCATACTGGATGTTTTTCCCTTTTCACACCATTCTTTGTAAACCCTAGAAATGGTTGCGCGTGAAAATCCCAGTAACTGAGCAGATTGTGAAATACTCAGACCGGCCCGTCTGGCACCAACAACCATGCCACGCTCAAAATTGCTTAAATCACCTTTCTTTCCCATTCTGACATTCAGTTTGGAGTTCAGGAGATTGTCTTGACCAGGACCACCCCCCTAAATGCATTGAAGCAACTGCCATGTGATTGGTTGACTAGATAATTGCATTAATGAAAAATAGAACATGTGATCCTAATAATTCTTTAGGGGAGTGTATATTTATTATAATTCAGCATGAACTAGTCACTTTCATAATTTACTTTCTGTTACAAAAATGCTCCAGTTGTGAGATATTCCTTTTACTTCATTAAAATGGTGTCCCCTGGAGTTTAATCTGTGTAGTAATGAGCATGTGCACCTACTGAGGTGATTGCACATGCTCACTTCCATCCACCAACTACCACCAGCTGTATCTATTGTTAGGAGCAGTTTTAAGGGGAGAGCAGCAGCTGAAAGGACATGCCCCCGAGCTGTGATAGAGAGATTTGCAACTGAAAAGAATACGCTCCCTGAGCTGTGATAGGTAGTATGCTGCAGCAAAAGAATACTCCCCCTGAGAAAAAACACATCCCTTCCTGAGTTGCCAGCCTAAAGAGGATCTAGCAGAAAAATAAGAGCAATTAATCCATGTGAGGTACAGGGCTGGTTCTAGCTTAGTTATAGAGATTTTTATTTACTATATGATGTCAGATTTTTATACATTAATCATGGGATAACCCCTTTAAAAGTCCAAGCTGAATACATGCCCATGCCACATGCCTTCAGTTACTGAATTGTAAGATGTACAAGAACTGTTACTTGGCTATCTTGCTACAAATGTTTTTCTCTTATATTACTTCTTTCCTTTAAATGTAACTAATACAGGAAATTTCAAGTTTTACATCAGTCCATACATATAAACCCTTATGAATGCCAGACTTAGAGCATTTGTTAGTATTTCAGAACTATGATCTATGTTTCAGAATTTTCTACTTACTGGAATAGTTGGCAAAATTCCAGGCTCTTTTCTATGTGGAAAATTAAAGTTTACTTTGCTACGTATATTGTTAAAATCAACATCATAATAAGAAGCAGAACACAACTTACAATACAAAACCGTCTTTTTATTTTTTAAGAACCAATTGTGTAATCTAATTTTGATGAACAGCAGCAGTTACAGAGGTATAGGATGGACAGTAGTTGAAAAAAATGCTCGGAAAATTATTTTAAAGGGAACCTGTTACCATGAAAATGCTAATTATTCTGCAGGCAGCATGTTATAGAGCAGGAGGAGCTGAACAGGTTGCTATATAGTTTTATGAGAAAATAATTCAGTATAACTTGTATTTCATTCATTTCTAATCCTGCTTATTCTGGGCTTTCAAGTCAAGGAGGCGGTCCTATTAGTGATTGATAGCTATCTCTGTATACACAGTCATAGAGGGAAGGCTGTGAATCAATGATAGGACCACATCCTCATAGAGAGAAGACTGTCAGTCACTGATAGGACCTCTTCCTCATAGAGGGAAGGCTGTCAGTCACTGATAGGACCTCCTCCTCATAGAGGGAAGGCTGTCAATCACTGATAGGACCTCCTCATAGAGGGAAGGCTGTCACTCACTGATAGGACCGCCTCCTCATAGAGGGAAGGCTGTCAGTCACTGATAGGACCACCTCCTCATAGAGGGAAGGCTGTCACTCACTGATAGGACCTCCTCCTCATAGAGGAAAGGCTGTCAGTCACTGATAGGACCTCCTCCTCATAGAGGGAAGGCTGTCAGTCACTGATAGGACCTCCTCCTCATAGAGGGAAGGCTGTCAATCACTGATAGGACCTCCTCCTCATAGAGGGAAGGCTGTCAATCACTGATAGGACCTTCTCCTCATAGAGGGAAGGCTGTCAATCACTGATAGGACCTCCTCCTCATAGAGGGAAGGCTGTCAATCACTTATAGGACCTCCTCCTCATAGAGGGAAGGCTGTCAATCACTGATAGGACCTCCTCATAGAGGGAAGGCTGTCAGTCACTGATAGGACCTCCTCCTCATAGAGGGAAGGCTGTCAATCACTGATAGGACCTCCTCATAGAGGGAAGGCTGTCACTCACTGATAGGACCGCCTCCTCATAGAGGGAAGGCTGTCAATCACTGATAGGACCTCCTCCTCATAGAGGGAAGGCTGTCAGTCACTGATAGGACCACCTCCTCATAGAGGGAAGGCTGTCACTCACTGATAGGACCTCCTCCTCATAGAGGAAAGGCTGTCAGTCACTGATAGGACCTCCTCCTCATAGAGGGAAGGCTGTCAGTCACTGATAGGACCTCCTCCTCATAGAGGGAAGGCTGTCAATCACTGATAGGACCTCCTCCTCATAGAGGGAAGGCTGTCAATCACTGATAGGACCTCCTCCTCATAGAGGGAAGGCTGTCAATCACTGATAGGACCTCCTCCTCATAGAGGGAAGGCTGTCAATCACTTATAGGACCTCCTCCTCATAGAGGGAAGGCTGTCAATCACTGATAGGACCTCCTCATAGAGGGAAGGCTGTCAGTCACTGATAGGACCTCCTCCTCATAGAGGGAAGGCTGTCAATCACTGATAGGACCTCCTCCTCATAGAGGGAAGGCTGCCAATCACTGATAGGACCTCCTCCTCATAGAGGGAAGGCTGTCAATCACTGAGAGGACTTCCTCCTCATAGAGGGAAGGCTGTCAATCACTGATAGGACCAACTCCGCATACAGGGAAGGCTGTCAGTCACTGATAGGACCTCCTCCTCATAGAGGGAAGGCTGTCACTCACTGATAGGACCTCCTCCTCATAGAGGGAAGGCTGTCAATCCCTAATAGGATCTCCTCCTCATAGAGGGAAGGCTGTCAGTCACTAAGAGGACCGTCTCCTCATATAGGGAAGGCTTTCAGTCACTGATAGGACCTCCTCCTCATAGAGGGAAGGCTGTCAGTCACTGATAGGACCTCCTCCTCATAGAGGGAAGGCTGTCAATCCCTAATAGGATCTCCTCCTCATAGAGGGAAGGCTGTCAGTCACTAAGAGGACCGTCTCCTCATATAGGGAAGGCTGTCAGTCACTGATAGGACCTCTTCCTCATAGAGGGAAGGCTGTCAATCACTGATAGGACCTCCTCCTCATAGAGGTAAGGCTGTTAATCACTGATAGGACCACCTCCTCATAGAGGGAAGGCTGTCAGTCACTTATAGGACCTCCTCCTCATAGAGGGAAGGCTGTCAATCACTGATAGGACCTCGTCCTCATAGAGGGAAGGCTGTCAATCACTGATAGGACCTCCTCCTCATAGAGGTAAGGCTGTTAATCACTGATAGGACCTCCTCCTCATAGAGGGAAGGCTGTTAATCACTGATAGGACCTCCTCCTTGACTTCAAAGCCCAGAATGAGAATGGATATAAAAGGAAATATTTAACTGTTTTACTGATTCTTTTCTAATAAAATTAAATATCAATCTGCTCAGCTGCTCCTGCTTTATAAAATTCTGGCTGCAGCTCAAATACCATGTACCCTGTAAATGTATTACATATCTTCAACATACTCCCTTTTTAGGCAAATTATGTAACTTAAAACAGGATAATGAACTAAAATATTGAACGGAGAGGAGCGAAGTTTTAAAAAATTCTATTTGGTCGCTTTGCTGAATTTCTCCCCAAAATTTGCTTAGTAACAAATTAATTTGTCATGAAGCGCGTTACATCAGGTCTATCCCAGCCTGCAGTTAAACTTTAGGGAGAATGTATCCTGGTGTACATCACTGCAGTGTGGCAACATGCATAGCTAGTATTTTCTGGTAGCGAAACGATTACTGTGTGTCACAAACGACAGGCAGGTCACATATATGGACGTTTGCATCATTGTGTATGCCACCAACATTCCTAGCTAACCCCTAGTTAAACCAAAAGAAAAACATACAGCATCCTTACATAAAGCAAATAAAATAAAAAAATGCACGCCCCTGCTCTTTAGTGGAACAAAATAAGGACATGGAGGCTGCGCCAATAAAGTAGAAAAAAAAGTTCTCTTAATCCATGTTCTGGCAGTGCAAACATACGTGTTTGGATCCCCTTTGTTAGCTCTAGAATGACTGTGCGCAGGGACGTAACTACCACAGTGGCAGACCATGCGACTGCTATGGGGCCCAGGGCAAGAGCAGGCCCAGTCATAGTTGGGATTATCTCCTCTTCTACTGGAGGTGAAAACTTAATCAGGACTCTACCCTCTAAAGGAACAACGTTTAGCAAATAAGACAGTGGAAAAATGTCGGATGGGTCATTGATGGGTCATTAAAAAGGGTTTGATCCCTGCTATGGGGCCCTTACTTCTCTATGTACGCCACTGACTGTGCGTCACTATTAGGCTTAGTTCACACTTCACTTATTTGGTCAGTTATTCTCATCAGTTATTGTCAGCCCAAAGCAGGTTTAGGTCAAATCCACAGAACAGGTGCAGAGTAGGCTTGGCTTCTGAATTTGGCTCACAATAAGTGATGGAAATAACTAACCAAATAACAGAAGTACGAACTCTTGTGAAGCCTTACAGGTCAATGTTAGCGTCAGGACAAATTTATTGGAGTGGACTTAACCGTGCAGTGGCCCATAATTCAAGTAGTGGCCCCTTGACAGTGGGAGAGTGTCAGCAGTAAGGCTGTGTTCACATTACTGTTTATATTTTCGTTCTTCTGATCAGTCAGAATAACAGCCCCAAAAAAACACATCTTGTATTTTAAGCATCCACTGTCAAACCTTAAGGATTTGGTCAGCAGTTCAGCAGTATTTTTAAGGTAAAAACAGAAATGGGTCAAAAACAGAGATAAAATGTAATGGAAATATTTCCATGTCTTCTATGTTTTGTACCTACTACAGCTTTTGGTTTCCAAATCATGATCAAATCCTGATGCAAAATACTGACTGTGTGATAGAGGCCTCATGCTCATTTTGCTTGAGTTTTGGCCATTTGTGTCTGAAATCAATTTTATTCACAAGGAAAAGAAGTCCTACATGCAGGACTTAAAAAATCGCCTCTATCACACGGACAGTATTTGGTCAGTTCTTTGCATCAGTATTTGATCAGTATTGGAAAGGCAAAAACAGGAGTGGGTCCAAAACAGAAATAATGTGATGGAAATATTGGCATATCTTCTGTGTTTTGGACTCACCCTGCTTTTGACTTCCAAATCACGATCAAATCCAGATAAAAATACTGACCATGTGATAGAGGCCTTATGGACGCTCAAACGTCAGGACCTGTTTTCTTGTTATTTTTCTGTTCTTCTGATGGATCAGAAGAACATAAAAATAAACATTGATGCCAACACGGCCAAACAGGGACACTAGTGGCCCTGTAACAGACTGGTCCAGGTGGCAACAGCATGAAGAGTCCCAATAGTGTCCCCAGAACAGAGTAAGGAGGGGGGAAACAGCAGTGACCACAACAACACAAAATAGTGGCAGATCCGAGTAAGAGCAGATGGCAGTGGAGGCAGCAGGTATGTGGCATCAGGCAGGTGGCAGCAACAGAAAAGTGCCATGATTATCTATTCTGTTGCATCAGGCACCAGTGTCTTGAAATCCTGGCTGATCCATGCCTGATTCATCTTTATAAAGGTTAGTCTCAACATTTTGTGTTGAAAGGCGAGTTCACGCTACTGGCTGGGCAGGAAAGCTTGCCCAGGGCAATCTCGGTCAGTTGCAGCCACAATTCAAGTTTGGCTGCCCAGTAGTCCAGGGAATATTGGATCTGGGGTGACAGGGTGCAGTCCAAGTACGGCACCACCTGCTAGTTCAGAGTTTGCTCCATGTCCTGCTGCTGGGTGATTTCTTCAGTAGGCGGGTGAAGAAAAGTGCACAATATGACTTAAAGGGGTTATCCCACTTAGCAGTTTCATACTTACCTGCTGCCACCGCGCGTTCACTTCCTGGATTCTGGCTGGGGGCGGGCTTCATCTTGATTGAAGTCTTCTCCCGGCCAAGCCGCGCGCTGGACTGAACGCGCACGCTGCCGCGCATGCGCAATGTGACTTATTTCTGGCCAGTATAGTACAGAGCCGGCGTGCGCGTTCGCAGCTCTGTACTATTCTGGCTGGGAAGAAGTCACCGTCGCGCATGCGCGGCAGCGTGCGCGTTCAGGACAGCGAGTGGCCCGGCCGGGAGAAAAGAAGAAGTCTTCTGGGCAAGCGCGGCCACCGGGATTCCAGAGAAGAGCGGTGGCCGTAACCAGGGGAGACCGAGTCACAACAATAAGGTAAGTGGGGATGAATTTTCTCCTAATCGGTGGGAATTTGTTAATAAAGTATATTTACAAAAATGATCACTGTCAAATCATTAACAGATTTAACAGTGATCATTATGATGGGATAACCCCTTTAAGTTGCTGCTGATGGAGCTTGTTCTGCTTATGAATGTGATTGCGACGGTTGCTGCATCAGGCTGCACCACTACATTAGTGCCATGGTTTTCCCAGGCCACTTCATGGTGGGGCTCCATTAGTTGAGGCAGGGCCGTGGTGCCAACATTAGCACCCTGACCGCGCTTCACCTTCTGTCCATATATCCTGCATACCGCCATGCTAACATCCTCAAACAAATTGATAAAAAATTCCCACACTGCTGAGTATGGAATTTTACCTCCACCACTCTGTGATGACTGTCTGCAGATACCTTTATGAACCTGTGCACTGCTAGTTTTTTCCAGACAGGTAGGCTCCTGAGTAGCAGATGGTCTACCCGGGGTGCGTTTGGCTCCAGATCTCCCACTGCTTCCATCCTGCTGGCACATTGGCACTGCCACCCTGCTGCTGTCTCATGGGCCTATGCTACCCTCACCCCTTGATGATGATGTCCCCTCTTCACCCAGCTCCCATATGTGATCTGCTACATCATCCACTACTGTCTGTTCGTTACTTATGTCACCCTCATCAGTCTCATGGCCACGTCCCTGACCGTTTGCAACACATGCTCCCACCAAACTGTCATCATTGCAAGTTGCACACCTAACGGAGGATGCAGTGGACCTATCTTCTAAGCTCATCCTCGCTGAAAAGCAGAGCAAACCTGGCAGCATGCATTACTTCCCAAGCAGAAGGAGCAGCAAAAGAAAGAGGCAGTTGCAGAATAGATGAGGGCACAGAGGTTGTTCCTAGGCTATGCCAACTAAGTGTGGTGTCAGAGGAACCCACCGATTCCTGGGTCTGTGTATCTTTTGTCACCTGAGATGATGTTAAAGAGCAAGTCAACCATTCCAGCACAGCTGGATTTTTGGTCAAAACACGACCGCTGGATGACAGTAGCATCTCTGGCCTGTTGCTGTTGGTGCTGCTACCACCACCCCTTCTTCTGCTGCTACTTGTGCAGGCTACAGCAACATTTTTGCCACTGCCCATTGCTTTTAAGGGCCCAGGCAACTGTCTGTTGGCCATAGTGTACAGTAAATAAATCAGTAATGTAACTAAGTATGAATGGCAGAGCAGGTTAACTAGATAAACGCTCATATACACTCACCTAAAGAATTATTAGGAACACCTGTTCTATTTCTCATTAATGCAATTATCTAGTCAACCAATCACATGGCAGTTGCTTCAATGCATTTAGGGGTGTGGTCCTGGTCAAGACAATCTCCTGAACTCCAAACTGAATGTCAGAATGGGAAAGAAAGGTGATTTAAGCAATTTTAAGCGTGGCATGGTTGTTGGTGCCAGACGGGCCGGTCTGAGTATTTCACAATCTGCTCAGTTACTGGGATTTTCAAGCACAACCATTTCTAGGGTTTACAAAGAATGGTGTGAAAAGGGAAAAACATCCATATGCGGCAGTCCTGTGGGCAAAAATGCCTTGTGGATGCTAGAGGTCAGAATGGGCCGACTGATTCAAGCTGATAGAAGAGCAACGTTGACTGAAATAACCACTCGTTACAACCGAGGTATGCAGCAAAGCATTTGTGAAGCCACAACACGCACAACCTTGAGGCGGATGGGCTACAACAGCAGAAGACCCCACCGAGTACCACTCATCTCCACTACAAATAGGGAAAAGAGGCTACAATTTGCACGAGCTCACCAAAATTGGACTGTTGAAGACTGGGAAAACGTTGCCTGGTCTGATGAGTCTCGATTTCTGTTGAGACATTCAAATGGTAGAGTCCGAATTTGGCGTAAACAGAATGAGAACATGTATCCATCCTCTGATGGCTACTTCCAGCAGGATAATGCACCATGTCACAAAGCTTGAATCATTTCAAATTGGTTTCTTGAACATGACAATGAGTTCACTGTACTAAAATGGCCCCCACAGTCACCAGATCTAAACCCAATAGAACATCTTTGGGATGTGGTGGAACGGGAGCTTCGTGCCCTGGATGTGCATCCCTCAAATCTCCATCAACTGCAAGATGCTATCCTATCAATATGGGCCAACATTTCTAAAGAGTGCTATCAGCACCTTGTTGAATCAATGCCACGTAGAATTAAGGCAGTTCTGAAGGCAAAAGGGGGTCCAACACCGTATTAGTATGGTGTTCCTAATAATTCTTTTGGTGAGTGTATATTAGATCGCCTGCTGACAATTAGTCTAATGCACAGTAGGTCTATCTGTATAACTGAACAAATTAATTATTAATAGCGCAGTAGGTAAACTAGGTAAATGCGCCTATATATTAGACCACCTGTTGAGACTAAGTCTGATGCACAGTAAGTCTATGTATAACAGAACAGATTAGGTATAAATGGCACAGCAGATGAACTAGATAAGCATGCCTATATATTAGACCACCTTTTGACAATGAGTCTGATACTATGTATAACAGAACAGATAAAATATCAATAGAGCAGCAGATGAACTAGGTAAACGCGCCTATATACACTGCTCAAAAAAATAAAGGGAACACTTAAACAACACAATGTAACTCCAAGTCAATCACACTTCTGTGAAATCAAACTGTGCACTTAGGAAGCAACACTGAGTGACAATCAATTTCACATGCTGTTGTGCAAATGGGATAGACAACAGGTGGAAATTATAGGCAATTAGCAAGACACCCCCAATAAAGGAGTGGTTCTGCAGGTGGTAACCACAGACCACTTCTCAGTTCCTATGCTTCCTGGCTGATGTTTTGGTCACTTTTGAATGCTGGCGGTGCTTTCACTCTAGTGGTAGCATGAGACGGAGTCTACAACCCACAAAAGTGGCTCAGGTAGTGCAGCTTATCCAGGATGGCACATCAATGCGAGCTGTGGCAAGAAGGTTTTCTGTGTCTGTCAGCGTAGTGTCCAGAGCATGGAGGCGCTACCAGGAGACAGGCCAGTACTTTAGGAGATGTGGAGGAGGCCGTAGGTGTCACTGCTGACTATGGGGAAAACCCTCAGCCGTGCGATGCTCAGAAATGTCCGGTCGCTACTCGGCCAGGGCAACAGCATTAGGGAGCAGGTCACCTCCTATTGCGTCCCTAGCACTGACCCTGTCTCCTGTCCGCATGAGCCGACCCTGATGGTGGGAGTACTCATACACTGGAACCTAATAGTCCCTGGAAGCCCTCAGGACGGCCCTGAACTAGGAGGAGGGTAAGACTACCTATTCCTCCTAGGCACGGAGGAACAGGGGTCTCACTGGCCAAGCAGCAGGGAGAAGGGGAACAAGAACAGCCTATGAATATGACAGGTGAACCTAACTGTTCCACACTAACCTGCCACAGCCTTGCTGACTGGAACCTGTGCTCAGGAACGCTGTCCACACAAACATAGACAAACAGCACACACATAAGCACACAGAGAAACCAGGACATTCATAGCTGCAATAACAACCAAAAGCATAGGACATAAACTAAACATCAGGGATAAGGATTTTATGACCGGAAGGGTGGCCCTTACTGGAACAATGGTAACCAGCAGGAGGATGTCTCCAGCAGCATGGCTGAAGCACCCTCTGACTACTGCCTTCCACTGAGGCTTTATAGGGCCAAGTAGCCACACCCACAGTCAGACACACCCAGTGCACACACACACTAGGAAGGAGGTTAACCCTTCCAACACCAGGGAAGGGAAAACACCACTTAAAGGGGACGTGCACACAATAACATAAAACCAAGTGCACACATACACACATCACACGAAACCGCATGCACAACATAGAAAGCTGCAATGACACAGCTCAGACTGCTATGCTGCCACATACATACTGTTGCCAGCGGCAACCACAGGTGAGGCAAATACCACAGCCCTCACCTGTGATTGACAACCAAACTAAACCGCTGACCACCGCATGCGGTTCAGGAGTCACGGTCATAGCCATGGCCGTGACAGTAGGAGGGCAACAACCCAGCAGCAGGACCGCTACCTCCGCCTTTCTGCAAGGAGGAACAGGAGGAGCACTGCCAGAGCCCTGCAAAATGACCTCCAGCAGGCCACAAATGTGCATGTGTCTGCTCAAACGGTCAGAAACAGACTCCATGAGGGTGATATGAGGGCCCGACGTCCACAGGTGGGGGTTGGGCTTACAGCCCAACACCGTGCAGGACGTTTGGCATTTGCCAGAGAACACCAAGATTGGCAAATTCGCCACTGGCGCCCTGTGCTCTTCACAGATGAAAGCAGGTTCACACTGAGCACATGTGACAGATGTGACAGAGTCTGGATACGCCGTGGAGAACGTTCTGCTGCCTGCAACATCCTCCAGCATGACCGGTTTGGCATTGGGTCAGTAATGGTGTGGGGTGGCATTTCTTTGGAGGGCCGCACAGCCCTCCATGTGCTCGCCAGAGGTAGCCTGACTGCCATTAGATACCGAGATGAGATCCTCAGACCCCTTGTGAGACCATATGCTGGTGCGGTTGGCCCTGGGTTCCTCCTAATTCAAGACAATGCTAGACCTCATGTGGCTGGAGTGTGTCAGCAGTTCCTGCAAGACAAAGGCATTGATGCTATGGACTGGCCCGTCCGTTCCCCAGACCTGAATCCAATTGAGCACATCTGGGACATCATGTCTCGCTCTATCCACCAACGTCATGTTGCACCACAGACTGTCCAGGAGTTGGCAGATGCTTTAGTACAGGTCTGGGAGGAGATCCCTCAGGAGACCGTCCGCCACCTCATCAGGAGCATGCACAGGCGTTGTAGGGAGGTCATACAGGCACGTGGAGGCCACACACACTACTGAGCCTCATTTTGACTTGTTTTAAGGACATTACATCAAAGTTGGATCAGCCTGTAGTGTGTTTTTCCACTTTAATTTTGAGTGTGACTCCAAATCCAGACCTCCATGGGTTAAAAAATTGGATTTCCATTTTTTAATTTTTGTGTGATTTTGTTGTCAGCACATTCAACTATGTAAAGAACAAAGTATTTCAGAAGAATATTTAATTAATTCAGATCTAGGATGTCTTATTTTTGTGTTCCCTTTATTTTTTTGAGCAGTGTATTAGACTGCCTGTTGACAATAAGTTTGATGCACACTAAGTCTATGTATAACAGAAGAGATTAAGAATGAATTGAACAGCAGATGAACAAACTGCACAGTACGTTTACACTGAGCCTGCACTGTCCCTGCACTTTCCCTGGAGTCTCCCTATGATCTCCCTATGGTGTCTAATAACTCTTACTATGATCTCCCTACACTGTCTGTCTACTGTTCCTATCCAATATTCTACAATTAAAAGCTTGCTAA
This sequence comes from Bufo bufo, assembly GCF_905171765.1. NCBI lineage: Eukaryota > Metazoa > Chordata > Amphibia > Anura > Bufonidae > Bufo > Bufo bufo. The sequence goes on along the minus strand of NC_053393.1, from coordinate 502,515,333 downwards.
AACACTGTTCCTAGCACTTGCCACATCTCTGTCTATGCTCAGTTTACAGTAAAATGTCTACGACAATTCAGGATTAGTCTTTTACAGGGCTGTGACAACATAGGGGATGGCTATTTGCTGATTGGCTGGCTGCATGACATTTTGCATTCCCGGGCTTCTTTACCACGAATCGCGAGGGAATTCAAATTTGTGGTAAATCAAATTTTTCCTGAAATTTGCATCCAAGACAATTCATTTCACTTTGATTCGCTCAACACTAGTTTAGAATACTAAATGAGCAATGTTGATACCCACCCCATGAAAAAAAAAAAAACCTTCTTTGCATTCCCCTTCTACTTCTTCTTCTCAAACCATAATCAAACTCCATGCAAATTATAACCTTGTTGGAGATGAATGCATGCCCTCAATTATTTGCATATTACCTACTATCTCTCTTACAAGTTTTCTCACGCCGATTAAGGCGCTCTCCCCAAGGAGAGATAGTGCCCCTCTGTGCAAACAAATGGATAAGGTATTTAATTTCTAAAAAAAAATTTTTACCCCGATTAACCCCTGATAGACATAAATTGTCAAGAGGGGTTTAATGACGGGGAGCAGCGAGGTGGCAATATGTAATTTAGAGACTGTGCAATTAATATCCCTATGAAGTACATCAATTACAAAACATGTAAGGATAGACATCATTTTCCAGTACCTATCACATTGTAAACATGCACCTCAATCCAGTTCATATCTGTAGTTTGGGTTAACCCAGAGATTAATTTAGTCCTGGTGGTTTCCTAGTATTCACTCTTTAACCTTGCTAAAGGGATCTGGACTTCACTGCAGGGAAGCAACCAGGCCGCTACCTCCTGGAGTAGCCCTGGTGTAGTTTACACCTGACCCACAGGGATCAGAGACACCGGTGTGAAGCACCAAAAAGCATAGTCTGAACACAGTCCAAGTTCAGGGCAGGCTGATTACATATATAGTCCAGATAACTATTCCAAGGTTGGGGCAGGGGGCAAAGAGCAGAATCGGTAGACAGGCAAGGTACGGTACACGGGAAGTCACACAAGAGATCACACCTTTGCTGGCTACTAGAGACTACAAAACCTTAAAGTTCTGGCCAGGAGGTGAAACCACAGCCCAGTTGAATAGGAAGGCTAATCAGGACTTAAATCAGCAGCTGGACAGGGAGCAAAAGGAAAGGATTAACTCTATCAGTGCAGTAAGGAAGTTCACTGAGCAGTAGTCCCAATTCACATAGGGTAAGTGGAGCGACGCCCACCCAAGAAAGCAAGAGAATGGTGGACAAGTGCCGCAAGCTTAACACCGCGCATGTGTGGGCATCACTCCAGTCACTGCCGTGGAACTTCCAAAAGTAACCGGGCACTGACTCAGCTATTTTTGGAAGTCCAATAGCAGTGAATGTTAGGGTGGACATGCATATGTGGCTTGCTCTCTGTTGACTGTGATGGCATAACTGAATATACCAATTTTTGGGCCTGGACCTATTGGACATTTCTGGCAGTTCCTATAGATACGTGATGGCACAACCCCTTTAATAAAGGATATTGTTTTGGGATACGGAGTTGCAACTAATCTGTACATGTGGGCATTTATTTAGTTTCATTTATTGTATTCTTTATGGTATAAAACAAAGGTATACCTGTCTTACATATGCCAGAAGCACACACTTTTCTCAAATTATAAAATATTCACAGATGTTCCATGTTTGTTCATTTTTATGACATCTATTATTGTTATTATTTTTATTTTTTTCAATATTATTATTATTATTATTATTATTATCATCATCTATAATTTTATTATTTATCCCTAAAGTGATGTTTTTAAATAGCAGAAAAAATGAGCAATGTACTTAAAATGCATTCCACCATATTAGAGTAAATCAAAGAAAACCTAAAAATAAAATGCAACTAATTAAAAGCTTATTTTTATATGTAAAAATGGTAAAATTTGCAGGTTATCTCATTTGTGCATCATTAAAAAGAGGCAGAAAATAGAAAGCCGGATTCTGTTACATGTTAAAACAAACAGCGGTTAAAGCCACAGGATCTGACAGACAGATTGCAGGAGATTAAATATTTTTATAAAAAGAAGGAATTCTAACACAGAGAAACACCAGTCTGGGACAGAAAGAAAGGAAAACGGATGGAAGTATTATCTTCTCAGCAGAATAATGAGCCTCAGAGAGAGAAGAGGGGAAGTTGGTTATACTGCCCAAGTTACAAAGATCTTGTCACTAAAGTCTGGTGTGATAAACCTCTGCAGGGGCGAGGTAGCTGTCGCCAGTCTCATAAACTTGCACTTTTGAACTGTGCAGTTGAGTCTGGCCATCTAAACCCACGGGAAGATAAAAAAAAAAAAGAATATCAAAGTCTTTGATGTTTCTAGGGTGTAAATAGTAAAAGGAAGGAAAAAAATAAGCGTTCACAGTGGCTCACTGTCTCCTGGAGCAGATTTGCATGCCGTAGAGCAATGGGAGAGGGCAGAGAGGCATGACAGAGACGACACTGGATGAACGATAGGAGAAAATTGGTTAAAATTACAGCATTCGGGTTTTGTTGACTTTATATCAAAGGTGAATTCGTCCTTTATGATATCAAAGTCTGTGCTGCCTTTGGCAGAAAAAGAAATCACCTGCAATACAAAGGTGACATTATGTTGCCGGTGCGCTGTAATAAGGATCATTTTAGAATTAAAAATACTGCCTTGCCTTTGAAAGGCTTGGATCAACCGTTCGGTTTCTACAAGGGTAATTTTGTTTCAGATGTAGGACAGAAAGGAATGACACTAAAACCTTTGATGTGGTGTATATTGCATATAAGCACCGTAAAATATGTGTATTCCTGCGTTACTGGGAACTGGAGGGTGACAGATTATCAGACCTTCTTTAATATTGGACAACTGTCAGAGTCTATAAAGTATCCCAGAATGGCTGGACAGACATGTAAAAGTAAATACACAAAAGCATAAAAATCCCCGGTGGTCTTGCATGACATAGAAATTAAAACATTTCATCCTCACCAGTCTCTATATGTAAAAGAGTTAAAGGGAACCTACCGTCTCTGAGGGAAGCATAATGCAGTGACAGACACTTTGATTTCAGCAGCCTATCATGTATGTCTATTCGTATATTAAGTCTCCTCACACTGATTAAGGTGCTCTCTCCCTAAGGATAGTTAGTTCCCCCCTTGCTCGGACACAGGCCTCCTACCCAGTTAAGCTAATACTCTTTGCTCTGCACTGTTGAGGGGCAATCACCCCGAGGTGCTGGCTTACTTAATATCCAAGTCATTTCTCAAGGCTTATTTTAAGAGCTGAATATTGACTTATAGGATAGCTGCCTTACATCTGGTGCCATTAGAGGCAGAGCTTGTTAAGAGCTCATTTGCATTTCTTCCCTCTTTGTATATTAAGGGCTGCATGCTCCAATGTATCCATGAGCTACGGGTTACCCTGCCCCCCAACCACTGATTACCAGGTCTCTCCCTAGGCCCAATAATAGGGAGAAACCTGGTAATCAGCAGCTGGACAGTGCTGGAAAAAAAAACTAAAGACAAAGTAAGGCCTCATGCACACAACCGTTGTTTGTTTCCGCGTCCGTTCCGCCGATTTTAGCGTTTCTAAAGCGGACCCATTCATTTCTATGGAGCCGTTAAAAATGCGGATAGTCCACCGTTTGTTATCCGCGTCCATGGTTCCAGTCCGTTAAAAAAAATATAACCTGTCCTATTCTTGTCCGCGAAAACCGGTTCACGGACCCATTTAAGTCAATGGGACCGCCAAAAATGCGGATGCACAACCGTCTGCCATCCGCATCCACGTCCGTTTTTGTAGAATCAGTATCCTGGGTGGGGATATTAAAATGACACTTTTTTTACCTCCCATTTTTTTTGGGCGGTCCGCCCCAAAAAACGGAAGACACACGGAAACACAACGGGAAAAAAAACGGCAACGGACAACGGAACAACAGATCCCCAATTTGCGGAACGGAAAACAACAACGGTCGTGTGCATGAGGCCTAAGGCTAGTTTCACATCTCCGCCATTGTGATCCAGCAGCCATTTCTCCACCAAACCCCATCATAGTTAATGGGTCCGGGCGGCATTCTGTTTGCATCTGGCAGTGCCGGATGCGGAGAAGTCAGCACCTCCTGCAAAATGAAGTAAATGCACAGATGCATGTCATCATGGCTGACAATACAAAAGTACATGCAAACACAATGCAACAGCATCGTGCAAACACAGAATACTATATCTACAGTATATTCACTATATACATGAATATGAATTTGAGGCACTTAGCAAATATATTTTGATCAAAGCAATTTGTACCCAAGTACCTTATATTTAGGGATGAGTGAACTTCATATTTTGAAGTTCGAGTTCGGGTTGGGGTATATGCTGAATTGCGTTATGGATTCAGTTACCACGGACCATAACGCAATTCCATGACGGAATGCATAACGGAAAGTCTTTAGAGGCATTCCGTTATTCATTCCGTCATAATAGAAGTCTATGGCCTGCATAACCGATCCGTCCGGTTTTCGTTATGCCGGAGTCCTCTCCTGCATAACCGAAACTGGATGGATCCATTATGCAGGCCATAGACTTCTATTATGACGGAATGAATAACGGAATGCCTCTAAAGACTTTCCGTTATGCATTCCGTCATGGATTTGCGTTATGGTCCGTGGTAACTGAATCCATAACGCAATTCAGCATATACCCCAACTCATCCCTAAATATAAGGTACTTGGGTGCAAATAACTTTGATCAAAATATATTTGCTAAGTACATGATTAAAACTGAATTTAAAACCAATGCAGAAAAAATGGTGGAGGAAATATATACAGTATGCATCCACAATGCAATGTGGGCATATATAAAGTGCAAAGTGCATATAAAAATAACCAACCCTACAACACTGCAACGGGTAATATAAGAGTTATAGAAATCAAAAATCACATTACCCATGGTGTGTCCCACATTCCAGGATGGCGCCAACACAGACGTGTATTGGCGTGCCTTCATCTAAGGGTGGCTTCATCACTGCAAGACAAAGTGTCTATATATACAGTATATATAAATATAACTCCTAATTGATCCCAAGGAGGTACATGATTAATCACCTGGATATTGGAGGCCATATTGCAGAATGCTGTTGCATTGTATGTGCTTTCACTTTGCCTTTTGTTTTCTCATTATGCATTTGAAGGTACGGCTGCCTCCAGCTTGGTCATACACTCCTAACAAAAACATAGTTTCCGCCATCTTGCTTCAAGGTCTGGCGAGAAAACTCATGCGACCTGAGATGACATCATTACACCAGCTGGCGTGGTGACGTCATAAGTCACCACGCGCCGGATTTTGGCCAAGACCTCCAAGTAGGATGGCGGCGGCCAGCCCGCCGCGAGCAAATGGATCAGGCAAGTATTATTTTTGTTTTGCGGCGAATCAAATTAATCCTGAAGTTCGGATCAAAGTCAACTTTGTGGACTTCTATTGTCTCATCACTAACTCCTAACTGACACAGGATAAGCCATAAATGAGCTATAAGCGTGGTTTTCACCTCTAGGACAAGCAGCTATGTAGACAACAGGGGTCCTCCGAACCCATCTCACCTGATGAGGTGGCCCCTGTCTGCCACATCCATGGAAAGTCGGCTGTCCGAGCTTGGCTGTTTCTGTAACTCCTATAGAACTGAATGGAGAGAGATGTGCACAGGCATCTCTATGAATGTCTCTCCATTCATTTTCCACCGTGACCGCCACACCAGGCAGGACAAGGGGCAAAGTTTATATATACTGTGCATGAATTAAATTATCAACTGCTTAAAATTCTTCATTGATTCGCTAGGAGATTAACACTATTCATGAATGCTGTGACTCTGGTTCATTTTGAGGAGTTATTAAATCTTATAACAGCCTGCATGAAATTTATTTTACTTGCAAAAATGTGTGGAGCTGGTAACATTTCATCGCTCCTGATTCACAATCCCTAATAAAAAAGCTTTAATGGACTTCATACTTGTGGGTTAATGTATGTAAACATCGTTTAATCCCCCGGCTCGACGTATTTATTGCGCTTTGTTTTAGATCCCACTAAAATATGGATAGCCCACTTTTATGAACAGAAGAATAGAAGAACAAGAGGGGCTCAGCGGTTTAATAGATCTGAAGGTATTTGTGCAGTTTATTGGATGTCTAAGAAGCTTTTTAAAAAGGCAATCACTTGCTAGAAAAAGCTTAGCTGGTGGGTGGCCCGTAAGCCATTGGGAAGAACTGACTCTCTCATTAGGTCTCACAGAAGCCTAAAGGGGATTTCCTAGGGAAATATTTCGTTTGTGAGTCATGTTTAGAGACAGGGGATGCTTTAAGCTTTTGTGTACCAGACTGTAAGTGGGTGCCAGACACAAAAAAACTAAATATTTTCTTTGCAGCCAATTCAATATGAGAATGCTCCTACCATGTTTCACTACTTTTACTTACATATTTTGCAGCTCTATATAGTTATTGTGTAGCACTATTGGCTTCTAGGGTACTGTATGGCTGAAATACAGAGGGATCCACAAGCATAGCATCAATAAGTGATACAAACAAGCAACTACAATAAAAAATGAGCTTACTGAGAGACAGTAGAGAAAGAGTTGGTCGACACTCCTAGTCGCTGAAGGTGGTGCTCAGTGGTTAAAGGTATTCAAAGTCAGATATAGTAAACCACGGCACTTAGTTGTATTGCAAAATAGTGAAGATTCTTTATTCCATCCAAAAATGATAAGAAGCCATTGGTTAACGTTGCGGTCTAACCTAGACCTTGTTCACGACCGTAATATTGGCAGCCAAGTAGTTGTAGGGAGGATGGCGTGTGAGAGACCGAGTGGCATCAAAGGAGAAAGGGTGCAACCTGCGAAGGCATGCAACAAATTAAGGACGAGCCAAACAAGCCACACTGTGGTTGGTCTCGACCAGGGATGCTCTACCTGCGGCCCTCTAGCTGTTTCAAAATTACAACTCCATGCATGCCTGGACAGCCTACAGCTATTAGGACATGCAGGGAGTTGTAGTTTTGCAACACCTGGAGGGCCACAGGTTGAGCATCCCTGGTCTAGACATTTACTGGTGTCATTTTAAACGGCAATTACCCTAAATCTGGGGACCTCAACCATTTGGAAATCCAAAGCAAGAAAGAGTCATCTGTGCCCAGAACGTTATACCTACGCAAGATCTATGTATGTGCTGTATCTCTGTAAGCGCTTGTAGGCACCACCCACTACCTCATAGAATACCAAAAGGATGGAAAGTCGAGGTTCCTTTTCTACTTTATTGTGCATTCTAGTGTTTTCGCTGTTTGCTGGCGTTGTCTCTCACTGTCCATAGGGATTGTACTCCCACTGGTTCTTAAAAGACTAGTGTGTATAAACCTAATCTTTCTCAGCCTTTGGCCTCCACCCAAGGTACTTAAGGTACTTTCCCCTGTGGGAGTGTGTCTGAGCAATAGATTCTAGTCCACTGCAAAGGTGTGCTGTTCTATGTTTGTCTACCCATGAACCAGCTTCTGCCTGGTTCCTGGATTTGACCTTCACCACCTGACCTGACCTCTGCCTGATCTCTGTTCTGACCTTGAGTTGCCTACCCTGACCTCGGTCTGTTTATCAGATTGCATGAATGAACTCTGCCTGCCTTGACCTAGGTCTGTCCTTGGTGCACCGCACTAGTGTCTCTCAACCCTTGTGGGTAAGCTGTCAGTTGAACAGAAAATACTCCAAAAGGTAGAGTCTTGGTAGTTCAAATGCAGTAAAGTCCATATCCCCGTTTTTGGCGTTAAAAGGTGGATACCAGGGGGGCCATCTAGATAACATCTTTAGGAGTAGCCCCAAGCCAAATATGTTCAAGTGGCACAGCGTATCCACTTCATAAAATACTCATCCACATGCTCAGCTGGGTCTTCAATGACTCGTCCACATGCACAGCTGTGTCTGGTACTGCAACTGATCCCTATTCCCAGAAAAACGACATACTGTATGCATCTTGCCCTTGATCCTACATAAAATAACTTAAGGTTCCCATACCTATTCAAGACTGGTTAATCAGCTTTTACAATGTGCTCCTCTGTCTTACTGTTCAGGTGCATAATGTAGATATTGTAAGGTCAGCGGAATAGTCACAATCAATCGGGAAATCACATGATCACAGCCGGGATTGCAGAATCAGCAGAGCAATGGAAGGGTAAGTGATGCTCAAAGTAATCCTCAGGTTAGCAGAAAGAGGCTTTTTAGGTACAGACCCAGAAAACCTATTTCATTTTCTATTAGGTAAGCAATGATATACCGGCAAAATGATATATTGGGAGAATGAAGGTTGCATGTGCCCTGTTGTTGTTTTGTGTCTGGCCACAATTATGGGGTTCCCAAAACAGATGGTGGCTCTCATACCTGACTGCACAGGTAAACTAAGGTTACCCAAATAAAGGTATCATTATATATGATTGGGTAAAACTACCCTTGAACTACAGAATATGTGATTATGGCAGTACAAATAAAGCAGTTTTTTTTTTATTGAACTTATATTTAATTAATTAATATTTCTATTTGTTTGAATTATGTCATATTAATTTTCTCTGTCTTCTGCCAAAAGAACCCCAGAAAATTAAAGTCTACCCAGCCGTCTGTGTCCGTCTTTTATTTCATTGAAATCCTTGTTAATGTCTCAGTAAGATTGATGTGATATGACTGTACAGCTGAGACATTTGTTGTGGTTTTGTGGGATGTATGTCGGAGACAAAAAGTAATAAACCTTACTTCCCTCAGTCTGTGGGAACAGCACACAAAACGCTCTCTTAACCCCTTAGTAACCACCAATATGCCTTTTTACGGTGGTCACCAAAGGGCCTTAGGCTGGGCCACTCCCTTTTCACTTCGGCCCAAAAAGAGACACGTGCAGCGGAGTGCGGCTTGACTTGGGGGGAAGACAGAGGGCATTTAAAGGGTTAATGATTTTAGTGTGTCTGGGGAGGTCAGGTGCAGGACAGGGGGGTGTGGTGTTGAGGTACATTTTCCCGGACAGTATAAAGTGCAGGGTCTGAGGGGGAGGTCCATCTGACCAGTTGTAGCCTGAGGAAAGTTGAAGTTGGAGTGTAGGGTCATGGCCTCCTTGGATGATATGCTGGCTGCGGTTCGGGCTGCTGCTGAACAACGGGGCATGGAGTGGCTGCAGCAGAATCTGATGGGTACGTTAGGTGTCCCTGCCATCTCTCCGGTGGATCCCCCTGTGTGGCCTCGGGCGCGTAGATCTGCCCCCCCCTGAGCGTTGGAGCCCCGATGCTACCCCCAGGGCTCGTCGGCGCCTAAGGAGCCCCCCCGGGGACCCTCAGCTGCGGTCGGCGGTGCAGGCGCCGCCTGCCTCACCCCGCCGCAGCGGGAGGACTCCTGCCCTGCGCGGGCGGGCCTGCGGGAGAAGGCGGGTCCCCTGCCCGGCCTGTTTCCCTTCATCGTCGTGGGGGTGCTTCTGATAATGTGGCGTCCTCCCCCCGAGATGTCCCGCGGGGTGAGCGAGCCCGGCGCTTCCTACCTGTCCGGGATGTGGAGCCAGATGAGCCAGCGGTGCGTCCGGCTGCAAGTGTGAGCGGTGCGGGCCTTCTTCCTGTGGAGGTGGGAGCTGCTGCGGTGCGGCTGCGGCCTGGTAGCTCAGGTCGGCAGCTCAGGGATGGCGACGACCGGCCTGTGGAGGAGCGGCGACGAGCACGCCGGGTTACCGGTACCTCGGCTAGAAGATCTGGGCGGCGGGCAGCTGTGGCGATGCGGAGCGGTGCCTGCGCTGGCTCCAGGCCTGGAGTGTCTTCCTGCGCCCCTGCTGGTGAGAGACGGACTTGCGCTCCGGCTGGAGCTGGGAGTTCATAATTTTCCTTTGGCCTGGTGGTACAGGAGCAGTACCACCAGGTGGCACACTCTTCATCTGTTCTCTTTGGGACTGGGGATGAGGTGCCTGCGGTGCTGGCCCTGGAAGAGGGTGAAGTGGATCCGGGCTCTGGACCTGAGGATGACGGGTGTCTGCGGCCTGCGGCGGAGCCGGCTTCGTCTTCTGCTGGATCGTCAAGGGCAACTTCCGGAGGATCTGCGGCCGCTGGGCTGACCACCCAGGGACGGCCAGGTAAGGAGACGACTGGGGCTTTATGTGTTCCTGGAGTGGGGGGTGGGGTTTGTTTGCCTAGTATGGGTTCTGAGAGTTTTGCTAGGGAAATGCTGGCGAGTATCTTGTCCTTAGTGGTGGGGGCGGGTTCTGGAACGGGGACGTCCCCGGCGGCGGTCTGGGCGCCCTCGGCTTCTGCACCTGTTTTGCCACAGGCGGCTGGGGGGGTTGGTTTGCCAGGCCCGGCGGTAGCGGTGCCTGCAGGGGCGGTTGGCGGTGGTGCTGTGAGCGTTGATAAAGGGGCTGTCGTTGAGGATGTGAGGCTGGCGGATTCGGCAAAAGGGGAAATTTATGTATGTTTTGAGGGGCCGTTAGGGGCCCATTTGAAAATGGAGGTGAGGGAAAAAATCTGGAAGGGCGAGTATGTGGAGATTTTTTCTTTATTGCCTTTGGAGAAGTTTAATTTAGACAGGGGTAGAGTTGATGAGAGCAAGAAGGAGGACGAGGAGAAACGGCGATACAGGTTGATTCCTCGTACTTTTATGAACTGGTTGCAGGCGTTTGCGATTCTGGCGAGTGTTGTTGGGGAGAAGGCGCCGGAGCATTGTTCGGCCCTGTTTTGTTACATGGACGCGATTGGGGAGGCATACAGGGTCTATGGCGGGTCTGCGTGGCTCCGCTATGATGAGCAATTTCAGCAGAGAAAAGCGGTCCGGCCTAGTATTCGTTGGGATCACAAGGACATTCATTTGTGGATGCGGCTGATGTCGGCGCCAAAGGTGGGGCAGCAGCCCTTTCGTGGAGCGGCCGGGGGCTCCTCGGCCTCGGACTCCCAGGGTGGCAGTAGGAGGGGTTGTTGCTGGCAATATAATGAGGGATATTGCAAGTTCCTCGCGGACTGCCGGTATAAGCACGAGTGCTCAGGCTGCGGCGGTGCCCACAGTTTGTCGCGATGTTTTAAACGAGGTAGAGGAAAAAGTTTTGAGATTGGGCAGAAGAGGGGTGACGCCGGTGAAGGTGGGCGAGATGGCCCCCTTTCTAAGTAATTACCCAGATAGGGAGGCGGCGGACTTGTTGTTCGTCGGTTTTACGGAAGGTTTTAGGATCCCATGCACTGCGGTGGGGCCGGTGGTGGCATCACGTAATTTGAGGTCGGCCTTGCAATGCCCGGTTGTGGTTAGTGAGAAGATTGCTAAGGAGGTGGCTGCGGGCCCGGGTTGTTAGTCCTTTTGTTGAGTCCCTTTGCCGGGTTTATGGGTGTCTCCTTTGGGACTGGTTCATAAGAAGGAGCCCAATAAATTCAGGCTTATTCATCACCTCTCTTATCCGCATGGGGGGTCGGTGAATGATGGCATTGATGAGGGCTTGTGTTCGGTTTCTTACACTTCCTTTGATGCGGCAGTTCGGTGGGTGCGTTTGATGGGGCAGGGAGCTTTGATGGCTAAGACGGATATTGAAGCGGCTTTCCGTTTGCTTCCCATTCACCCGGACAGTTTTCACTTGCTTGGTTTTAAGTGGGAAGATCAGTTTTATGTTGATTGTTGTTTGCCAATGGGTTGCTCCATTTCTTGTTTGTTGTTTGAGACGTTTAGTTCCTTTTTGGAATGGGTGGTAAAACAGGAGGCAGGGTGGAATTCGGTGTTGCACTACCTGGACGATTTTTTGTTTTTGGGTCCAGGGGGGTCACGTGTTTGTTCGATTTTGTGGCGGACTATGGAGTGGGTTGCGGCTCGGTTCGGGTTTCCCTTGGCCCCCGAAAAGACTGAGGGCCCTTCCACGTTGATTCAGTTTTTGGGCATTGAGATTGATAGCATGGCGATGGAGTGTCGGCTTCCTGCTGACAAGGTCGAGGATTTGCGTAATAAGGTGGCTTTGTTGGGACGGTTGAAGAAGGTGCAGCTTCATCGTGTTCAATCTGTTTTGGGTAAGGCTACTTTCACACTTGCGGCAGAGTGATCCGGCAAGCAGTTCCGTTGCCGGAATTGACTGCCGGATCCGTTAAAGTCAACATTACTGGATATTTTTCATGCAACGGATCCGTCGTTCCGGCAATAGTATTTTATGCCGGATCCGTCATTCCGTTGCATCCGGCATACACTTTTCGACGTATCCGTCTGCCGGATCCGTCGTAATAACGGATCCGTCTGTTCCGTTTCCTTCCGTTTGTAAACGGAAAGACGGATCCGTTATTTAAATTTCAGAGATAAAAGATTTTAATCTGTTAAGCAAATACTACAAGTGGCTATAAAAGAAAAAACAAGGTCACTTACACTCAGAAGTTCCTTCTGCAGAGTGCAAAGATGATGCCAGGCCATATTAGTTTTGGATTTCAGGCTCTTATTCTGGTTTCGCGCTGGAGAAGACGTCTTCGAGACAGACAGCGTAGAAAGCGTCGCTATTGGGTGCATCCAATAACCTCTGCAAGGATAAGAAGGGGAGTTTTTGAAACTCTGTTTCCCGAATTGAGGAATTATCCTGACAAATTTTCTAATTACTTACGGATGACGGTAGAAAGTTTTGATGATCTTTTACAACGGGTGTCACCTCACATTCAAAGACAAGACACCACTTTCCGCCGCTGTGTTTCCCCAGCAGAACGCCTGTTGTTGACCATAAGGTAAAGTAGATAAATATTATATATAGTACCAATTTCTGTCTATATTTATATATACATTATATAATTTTTTTAAATACATAAAATTCTATTTTTCTATAGGTTTCTTGCAAGTGGAGAAAGTTTTAGCTCACTCCATTTCCAATTTCGCCTTGGCATATCGACTGTTTCAATTAATGTGAAGGAGACATGCCGTGTTTTGTGGGATCAACTTCATGATGAATTTATTCCACATCCAACTAGACAGCAGTGGAAAGAAATTGCTGAAAAATATTGTCAAAATTGTCAGTTTCCCAACTGCATAGGTGCAGTAGACGGGAAACATATAAGAATAATCAAGCCCCAAGGAACCGGATCTGAGTTTTACAACTATAAGAAATATTTTTCTATTATTCGAATGGCTATCGCTGATGCAGAATATCGTTTTGTTGCCGTCGACGTAGGGGCCTATGGACGCACCAACGATTAAATGGTTTTTAAAAATTCTTATATGGGACGGAGTCTATATAACAGACAATTTGATTTCCCTCAGCCTCAACCACTGCCAGGTACTGATGCCCCACCCATGCCGTTTGTATTGGTTGGTGATGAGGCATTCCAAATGTGTGGAAATCTTCTTAAACCTTATTCAAGCCGCGGATTAAATTTAACGAAACGGACATACAACTACCGCTTGACCAGGGCTCGGAGAATGGTTGAATGTACATTTGGAATTTTGGTTGCAAAATGGCGAATTTTTACAAAACCAATTCATATGAAGGTGGAATCGGTGGATGAGGTTGTAAAGTGTGCTGTTGTGTTACACAACTACCTCCTTAAAAAGGAACCACTCAATTTGGACCAGATACCGGAGGACAGCGAGATGGCAAGCATTGAAAGTTTTGGACCACGGTCAAGTGTTGCGGTATCACGGATGAGAGACTGTTTTGCAGATTATTTTTGCTCGGAGGCAGGAACGGTGGACTGGCAGGACCGATTTGTCTAAACATTTTGGATTTAATTTTACTGTTAATTTCTGTTTATTTGGTTGTTTACAGATTTTTGTATTACTTTTAAATAGGATTTGTGTTTGAATAAATATTGTTTTTCAAAGTATTTGAATTTTTATTTATATACCACGATAGAAGAGAAATACATTCTTTGTTTTCAACACTGATGTTATATTATTGTGTTGTTATATACTCATTTTCAATCTTCTATATCACTAGAGGAGCGACACATACTAGTGTCGCTCTGCTGGCGCAGGTAGATTTAATCAGGCCTGTTATTGTGTAGTGATCTGACCAACGCCAGAGGAGCAACACATACTTGTGTCGCTCCTCTGGCGCAGGTAGATTTAATCAGGCCGGTTATTGTGTAGTGATCTGACCAACGCCAGAGGAGCGACACATACTTGTGTCGCTCCGCTGGCGCAGGTAGATTTATTCAGGCCTGTTATTGTGTAGTGATCTGACAAACGCCAGAGGAGCGACACATACTTGTGTCGCTCCGCTGGCGCAGGTAGATTTTATCAGGCCTGTTATTGTGTAGTGATCTGACCAACGCCAGAGGAGCGGCACATACTAGTGTCGCTCCGCTGGCGCAGGTAGATTTTATCAGGCCTATTATTGTGTAGTGATATGACCAACGCCAGAGGAGCGACACATACTAGTGTCGCTCCGCTGGCGCAGGTAGATTTAATCAGGCCTGTTATTGTGTAGTGATCTGACCAATGCCAGAGGAGCGACACATACTGGTGTCGATCCGCTGGCGCAGGTAGATTTTATCAGGCCTGTTATTGTGTAGTGATCTGACCAACGCCAGAGGAGCGACACATACTTGTGTCGCTCCGCTGGCGCAGGTAGATTTTATCAGGCCTGTTATTGTGTAGTGATCTGACCAACGCCAGAGGAGCGACACATACTAGTGTCGCTCCGCTGGCGCAGGTAGATTTTATCAGGCCTATTATTGTGTAGTGATATGACCAACGCCAGAGGAGCGACACATACTAGTGTCGCTCCGCTGGCGCAGGTAGATTTAATCAGGCCTGTTATTGTGTAGTGATCTGACCAACGCCAGAGGAGCGACACATACTGGTGTCGCTCCGCTGGCGCAGGTAGATTTTATCAGGCCTGTTATTGTGTAGTGATCTGACCAACGCCAGAGGAGCGACACATACTAGTGTCGCTCCGCTGGCGCAGGTAGATTTAATCAGGCCTGTTATTGTGTAGTGATCTGACCAACGCCAGAGGAGCGACACATACTTGTGTCGCTCTGCTGGCGCAGGTAGATTTAATCAGGCCTGTTATTGTGTAGTGATCTGACCAACGCCAGAGGAGCGACACATACTTGTGTCGCTCTGCTGGCGCAGGTAGATTTAATCAGGCCTGTTATTGTGTAGTGATCTGACCAACGCCAGAGGAGCGACACATACTTGTGTCGCTCCGCTGGCGATTGGACATTTTTAAAGACCTTTCCTACATACACTAAAGTAATATCCCATCGCTGGTGGAGCAAACCAAGTATAGTTCACTTCAAAAGCGATGTGGATGTTCACTGTTATTAAAAAAAAAATTTAAATAAATACAAAGCAAATAAAATTTTAAAAACAATCAAACTTTTATTTTAAAATTAAATAATTTTAAATAATATAAATAACTTTTTGAAATAAAAAAATATTAAAAGAAAAGGCTACAAATGCCTGTAAGTAGGACCAGTGGGAGTGGTGGGAGTAGAAGGTTGGGTGGTGGTGGAGGTTTGAACACTGGTTGGTCCCCCTCGTTCCTGTGCCCCTGTGGACATAAAAGTGTGTGTTGTGGCAAGGACAACAGAGGGAGTATTCAATCTGGATGGGGGAGCGGGAGAAAGAGTTGACCGAGCAAGAGTAGAAGGAGTGTTGAAACTGGCAGAAGGAAAATATTGAGGAGGAGAAGGAGAAAAGTGGTGAGAAAAGTGCTCGGTGGAATGGGGAGGCTGGGATGGGGGCTGAGGAGGTAGGAAAGGGGGGTAGGTAGTTTGGGTAGGGGGTTGTTGAGGTTGTGATGGGGGATAGGGCATGGATGGGGGATAGGGCATGGATGGGGGATAGGGCATGGATTGGGGATAGGATGTGGGGCGGTGCTGAACTTGCCACAAGACACTGTCCACCTGTCTTCGGGCCTCAAACAACTGGTCGGGCGTAAATCGTTCCATCACGGGGAGCAACGAATACCAATAGTGATGCACAGGACCCAATTGCGACGTATGCACCGCCCCCTCCTGCAGACGTCGCACTTGTTCCTCCAAAGCTGCAATTCGATTGGTATATCCCATCAAGGACTCGTAAACGAGCCTTGTGAGATCCTCGTAGTCCGCCTGACGGCTCCTACCGGTCCTCTGGCGACGCATCAATGCCTCAAAAAGTGGTGCCATTGTGGCCATTGTTGCGTCGCCAGAGGGCACAGGTAGGGGAACATTGAGGTCCCGACCAGCTGTTGGAGTAGAACGTGAGGGACCCGCGGTGGGCGGCTCTTCGGGGACCGCCTCTTGTGCTCCGGCCTCTGGAAGGACTTCACGAGGAGCTTGGTGCGCCCGAGTACTGCTAGATGTGCTGTAAAAGCAAAAAAATAATAATTAATGGACAAATAGGGAACTATATGTGAATGTCCCAGACAGAGTGTCAAATGACAGTCTGGCTAGGCCACACACATAGATTGGAGATTAGTATTCATAATTATTATAAAGATTAGAGCTTACGTTCGCAGCTGTAGGGTTCTACGTAGAAAACCTAATGCGGCCGCATACCGGTACGGCCGCTTTGTGGTTGCTTTCGAACCACTCGGGCGCTTGACCTCCTCGTTGTAGTCCTTCTTATAGCGGTCCCTCATTGACCGCCACCGCACCAGGATTGTAGTCCCTGTCGGGAAGAAAAATAAATAAAAATTAATATTATAATAATTTTTATTTCTGACATCTGAAATGGTTTAGTATTTGTTTGAACCTGCTACAACAACAATAAAAAAATTATTGATGTTCACTATAGGTAGCAGTGAGTGACAAAATTCAACCAGACACAAAACCAATTCTCAATGAAAAGTAGACATGTGCATTATACTAGACATGTGCATTATACTAGACATGTGCATTATACTAGAGTATACTTACGGCACTCCTCCCATTGACTCTCATTGAGGTCGTCCCAATTAGCCACCAAGACTTCGCATATCTCAAGCCAGAGGAGCCGGGTACCGTGATGGTCAGCATGGCGGCGGTCCGTGTGGTCCCACAGTGGTGGTCTGTCCTCCACCATCTGGATGAGGAGGTCATTGTCAATTATACAACTGCCAAATTCCTCCTCATCCGTTCTGGTGGAGCGTCTTGAACCCTAAAAACATATAAAAAATATAAAATAAATTAATATCTAATGTTTAAAGGGATTCTAACACCAGGTTTGGGGCTATAGAGATACGGACCTGCACGGCTAGATCGCCGCTAGCATGTCCGCAATATATGTGTCCTATAGGGCTGTGTGGTTTAAATTTAAAAAAAGAAATTATTTTTTAGATATGTAAATGAGTGTTGAATGTGTCGCTCATGCGCTGTTCTCTGCATGAAGCTGATGTCAGGACAGGGAAGGAACACTATACCGGCACTGCACACAAGAAAGGTTAGTGCAGCCCCTTGGACAAATTCAACAGTCATTTACATATCTATAAAATACTTTATAAAATCAATTAAAAACACACAGCCCTATAGGACAGATATATTGCGAACATGCTAGCGGCGATCTAGCCGTGCAGGTCCCTATCTCTATAGGCCCAAACCTAGTGACAGAAATGCTTTTAACAGATTTGCGATTAAAAATACTCCTCTATGAAATACTCACACGAACACGACCGCCACGGGCTCCACGACTTCCTCTGGCTTGAGATTGACGACCTCTATTGGAGTCAACGGGACTAGCGACCTGTAACAATAATAAAAAAAAAATTAAAAGAGAAATAATAATATTGAGAGAAAAATAAATAAAACAAAAATTTAAAAATTACCGCTTCATGTCCTCCACCACCAACTTCCTCCTCTCCAGCAGCAGGCTCTGTGTCGCGAGGCCTCTCCTCCACAGATGATGACTATGAAATAAAAAAAATGAAAATTTAAAATGCGTTCATAATGTAAATGCAGAATGCTTTCAAAAAATTTTTACCTCATGTCTGCGCCGACGTCTTGGAGGAGAGGTCCCGGCATCAGTAGAAGATGTTGAGCCTGTAGAAAAAAAATATATTAATCAAATTATCATTATTAAATACTATTAATACAAAAAAAAAAAAGACAAATTATACTTACTTGACATTATAGTATAAAAATTCTTTATTCTTTAGGTTTTACGTCCCTTTCTGATCTTTAATAATTTTTTTTTGTCTTTGGCCCAAAAATATAAATCGAGTTTGAACTCCTTGAGTAAAAAAAAAGCGAGTTAACTTTTTGTAGGACTACTACTACTACCACCACCCCTAGCATCAACTATCGACTTGCACCACATGCAGTGCCTCTGCAAAACTACATAGACACTGCATGTGCTGCAAGTACATAGTGGATGCTAGGGGTGGTAGTCAAAGGGACTACAACCCCTAGCATCCCCTATCTACTTGCACCACATGCATTGCCCATGCAAAACTACATAGCCACTGCATGTGGTAGTCAAAAGGACTACTACCCCTAGCATCCCCTATCTACTTGCACCACATGCATTGCCCATGCAAAACTACATAGACACTGCATGTGCTGCAAGTACATAGTGGATGCTAGGGGTGGTAGTCAAAAGGACTACAACCCCTAGCATCCCCTATCTACTTGCACCACATGGATTGCCCATGCAAAACTACATAGCCACTGCATGTGGTAGTCAAAAGGACTACTACCCCTAGCATCCCCTATCTACTTGCACCACATGCATTGCCCATGCAAAACTACATAGACACTGCATGTGCTGCAAGTACATAGTGGATGCTAGGGGTGGTAGTCAAAAGGACTACAACCCCTAGCATCCCCTATCTACTTGCACCACATGCATTGCCCATGCAAAACTACATAGACACTGCATGTGCTGCAAGTACATAGGGGATGCTAGGGGTAGTAGTCCTTTTGACTACCACCCCTAGCATCCACTATCTACTTGCACCACATGCATTGCCCATGCAAAACTACATAGACACTGCATGTGCTGCAAGTACATAGTGGATGCTAGGGGTGGTAGTCAACAGGACTACTACCCCTAGCATCCCAGCCACTATGTACTTGCAACACATGCAGTCCCTATGCAAAAGTACATAGGCCCCACTGGTGGTACAAGTACATAGTGGATGCTAGGAGTAGTAATCAACAAGACTACTACTCCTAGCATGATCTATACAGCTCCTATGTATAATAGGAGCTGCTTATATTTTTTTTCACTGTAAAATTGAAAACGAACAAAAAAAAAACAAACTTTCTACTCACCTAGACTGGCGTCCTCCCTTCTCCCTCGCAGGCAGGATCGAAGAGAGACAGGAAGTTGACGGCGCCCACAGCTCCTCCTATTCGATTGCGCAGGCGCAGAAAGAAGAGCCGGATCCGTCGATCAGGCAAACAACGGAAATCTTTGTGACGGATCCGGCTCTAATGCATTCCTATGGAGAAAAACGCCGGATCCGTCATTCCGGCAAGTCTTCAGTATTTTTCGCCGGAGAAAAAACCGTAGCATGCTACGGTTTTTTCTTTTGCCTGATCAGTCAAAATGACTGAACTGAAGACATCCTGATGCATCCTGAACGGATTACTCACCATTCAGAATGCATGGGGATATGACGGATCAGTCGTTTTCCGGCATAAAGCACTTTTGACGGAACTCTATGCCGGAAAACAATAACGCAAGTGTGAAAGTAGCCTAAGTTGAATTTTGCCTGCCGCATATTGCCCATGGGGCGGGTTTTTTGTCGGCGTCTGGCGATGGCGACGGCGGGTGTGACGGTTCCGAGTCACTATGTTCGGTTGTCGGCTGAAGTCCGTGCGGGGAGGGTTTTCTTACTGGTTTTAATGGCAAATCGGTGTGGATGGAGGAGTCGGTTACTAGTGTGGACTTGGAGCTTTGGTCGGATGCGTCGGGCTCTTGCGGTTATGTTTTTTTTTGTCAAGGGCAGTGGAGTGCTGGGTCATGGCCAGAGGAGTGGAGATCGGCCGGTTGGTTGGGTAACCTTGTGTTGTTGGAACTGTTCCCTATTGTTTTGGCGACTGAATTGTGGTGTGACGTGTTGCGAAATAGGCGGGTGAGGTTTTATTGTGATAATTTGGGTGTGGTTCAAGTGATCAACAAACAGACAGCTAGTTCTCCCCCGGTTTTGCGGCTGCTGCGGCATTTTGTTCTTAGGGGTTTGGAGTTGAATGCTTGTTTTGTAGCGGTTCATGTGCCTGGGGTGGATAATTCAATTGCGGACTCCCTTTCTCATTTCCAGTGGGATCGTTTTTCGGCAGCTGGTTCCAGAAGCGGAGGTCCGGGGGTTGCCTTGTCCCCAGTGGCTCTGGCGCAAGGCCTTGGGTTGTCCTCTGGATTGATCCAGCGGTCCGTGAGTACCAGCACGTGGTCTGCTTATTCAGCCGTATGGGTCTTGTGGGAGCGGTTGCTGGATCAGGTTGGTGGGAGTGATCTGTGTGGTGATTTTCAGACGTTGTTGGTCTATTGGTTGGGTGAGTCTTTTTCTTCCCAGGTTTCTTTCTCGGTGGTGTCTAAACGCGTTGCGGCTGTGGAATTTTGGTTGCGACTCCGTGGGCTGCCGGATGTGTCCAGGAGTTTCTTGGTGCGGCAGGCTTTGAAGGGTTATCGCCGCGGGGCTGTGCGTCGTGATACGCGGCGCCCGGTTTCCTTTCAGGTACTGCGAAAATTATGGGAGGGGGCCGCGTTGGTGTGTTTTTCTAGTTTTGAGGTGTGCTTGTTCCGGGTTGCTTTTTCGCTGGCCTTTTTTGGTGCTTTTCGGATATCCGAATTGTTGGCTCGCAGCAAGACTTGTGGGGGGGGGTTTGCTTCGAGAGGATGTGTGTTTGAGTGAGGATGGTTTGTGTTGTTTGATACGCCGGTCTAAGACTGATCAACTGGGTAAGGGTGTTCGTGTGTGGTTGCGTCCATTGGTGGGGTCGGTGCTTTGCCCTGTGCGTTGTTTGGAGGAATTTTTGCGGTTGCGGCCTGATGTGGTTGGATCTCTGTTGGTGCATCAGGATGGGTCGGTGCTGTCAAGATTTCAGTTTGTGGCGGTTTTTAGGAAATGCTTGGCGGCTGTGGGTTTACCAGCTCTGGATTATGCGGCCCATTCGTTTCGCATAGGTGCTGCGACAGAAGCGGCCAGGTGGGGTTTGGGGGAGGATGTTATAAAGCGAATAGGTCGCTGGGAGTCGTCTTGCTTCCGGTCATATATTCGCCCTCATCTTGTGTAAGTTGGTATTGTGGCTTGGGGTTCTTAAGGAGTTTTGTTAATGTGGTTTTGGTCTGTTTTTTCTTATAGGGTCCGACGGTTGTCTGGCTTGGATAGTCGGTCATTCGTACGTGTATTGGGGGGCTTGTCGGGCGGATGTGCGGCGGAATGGAAGACAGTTTGGTTTTGATCCGGATGTGTTGCAGGTTAGGTGGATTGGCTTGCGGGGTCTTATGTGGGGGCGGGTTTTGCCTGAGTTGCAGGCTAATGTGGCGTTGGATAGACCGCCGGACATATTGGTGTTGCATGTTGGTGGCAATGACTTAGGTGTGCGGAGTTCACGAGATGTAATTCGGGATATTAAATTGGACCTGTTGCGGTTATTGTCTGATTTCCCGGGTTTGTTGCTTGTGTGGTCCGATGTGGTTGCCAGACGGACTTGGCGGCTTGCGAGATCTGTGGATAGGGTTAATAAGGCCCGCGCTAAGCTGAATAAGGAGGTGGGCCGTTTTGTGAAGCGTCTGGGAGGTTTTATGGTGCGTCATCGGGATCTGGAGGCGGCTTCGCCTCAATTCCTACGATCTGATGGTGTTCTCCTCAATGATGTGGGATCTGATTTGTGGGCGTTAGGTGTTCAGGAGGGTTTGGAGACAGCCCTGAGAGTTTGGCGAGACGCCCATAGGTGAGGTGTCACCTCTGGTCATCTGTGGCAGGCAGGGGGAAGGATCCTGGAAGGTAATTCAAGGGTGAAAATGGTGCACTGCATGTGAAAATGTGCAACTCATGTGTTTTTTGAAGCTGTACGCTGGGTGCCCCTCTTTGGGAAACTGGGCCTACAGGGTTATTTACTGGTATTAAGAAATATTGGTGCCCTTGGGTCGGTGAGCGCGGCCAGGGGTAAGGTGGCGATACAAGTGAAAGTGAGGAGTAAAAGTACAGCTTGATTGGTTGCCTTCCGGGGTCCTTCTTCAATGCAAGGGGTTGCAGTGTCGGGTTGGTTGGCCGTGGTCATGTTATGTTGGGTATATATATATATATATATATATATATATGTTATATATATGTTATTATGGAAATGAATAATTGTTTGATTAAAAGAAACATGTGAACATGTTGGGTTAATAAAGTTATGCTACGGCCCGTTTTACCACAGAAGGTCTCCGTGTCGTTTGTGGGTATTGGGATAAGGGACAGGTTTGTGACGGTTAGCCCGTAATAGTTCTTCCATCCCTTTAAGTCAGAAGAGCAACGGAGCGGGGCGCAGCCGTAGTGAAGTGCGGCTTGACTTGGGGGGAAGACAGAGGGCATTTAAAGGGTTAATGATTTTAGTGTGTCTGGGGAGGTCAGGTGCAGGACAGTGGGGTGTGGTGTTGAGGTACATTTTCCCGGGCAGTATAAAGTGCAGGGTCTAAGGGGGAGGTCCATCTGACCAGTTGTAGCCTGAGGGAAGTTCCCGCCCACCCTCCCATTTTTTGCTATGTGTTTGCAGTTTGAACGTAGGGCAGGCAGGGGGAAGGATCCTGGAAGGTAATTCAAGGGTGAAAATGGTGCACTGCATGTGAAAATGTGCAACTCATGTGTTTTTTGAAGCTGTACGCTGGGTGCCCCTGTTTGGGAAACTGTGCCTACAGGGTTATTTACTGGAATTAAGAAATATTGGTGCCCTTGGGTCAGTGAGCGCGGCCAGGGGTAAGGTGGCGATACAAGTGAAAGTGAGGAGTAAGAGTGCAGCTTGATTGGTTGCCTTCCGGGGTCCTTCTACAATGCAAGGGGTTGCAGTGTCGGGTTGGTTGGCCGTGGTCATGTTATGTTGGGTATATATATATATATGTTATATATATGTTATTATGGAAATGCATAATTGTTTGATTAAAAGAAACATGTGAACATGTTGGGTTAATAAAGTTATGCTACGGCCCGTTTTACCACAGAAGGTCTCCGTGTCGTTTGTGGGTATTGGGATAAGGGACAGATTTGTGACGGTTAGCCCGTAATAGTTCTTCCATCCCTTTAAGTCATGCTGTTACATCCCGGACCGGCAACGCTCAGACCAAAATACACTTTTCAATTAAAGAAAACTGCAAAAATAACATCTCTACCACGTTTGGTATCCTCGGTTTCATAACGACTCGCTCCATACAAATATAATTTAAATTACCCCTTACTGTGAACGCCATAAAAAAAAGCCAAAATGTATTCTTAGTCGCCACCGAAAAAAAACTTAATAACAAGCAATCAAAAAGTGTTATTCACCCAAAATTATACCAATGAAAACTACAAGTTGTCCCGCAAAAATTAAGCCCCCACACAACTCCATAGAAAGAAAAATAAAAAAAAGTTATGGGTCTTGGGATGCAGCGATGCAAAAAGATTTTTTTCTTAAATAAAAAAAGGGGTTTTATTGCACAAAAGTAGGCAAACATAAAAAAACTATAAGTATTTGGCATTGCTGTAATCGTACTGACCATAAAATAAAGCTATCATGTTATTTATCCCGAAAAATGAAAAATTTATAACCTGAAAATGCTGTGGCAGTATTGCTGTTTTTTCCCATCTCCCTCCCAGAAAGAGTTAATATAACTTAATCAAAAAGTTATGTGTACCCCAAAATGGCACCATTAGAAACTTGTCCAACAAAAAACAAACCCACCAGCTACATAGATGGAAAAATAAAAAAGTTATAGCTCTTGGAAGATAATAGATGATAAATAAAAGGAAGAAAAGCACTCGCTCAGTAAGTCCCAAGACAGGCTGGTCACTAAGGTGTTAATGAATTATGTTGAAATCATCATCATTATAAGGAGCTTTCAATTTAAAAGAATTTACATTTGTACACTTATTGTGGTGTTGGTAAAAATGTATTAAATTGGTTGTAAGGATCTGCCCCAATGGTAGCCTTCAGATAAGAACACAGCAGCAGCCTTTTAGCGGTGAAAGCAAAGCAACGGTTGTTTTTTATTCTTGACAAAACAATAAGGCAGTAAACGGCAGTGACCGGCTTTCTCCAGCCCGCGTTAAAAAAACAATAAAGTCTGGTATCTATAGCACAAAACAGGTATGGTTTTGCACAGTACCGTAACCCCACGGGTAGTATGTGGACCTCGCTTTGTCCTCAGTCTTTCAGGCACTGCAACTCCAGCTCAGACTTTGATCCCACACAACACTCCACAGAGCTCCACAGTCAGAGAGAGGTAATCACCCCCACCTGACACTGCTGGCTGTTTTTTGTAGGCCAGTAAAAACCAGGCCTGGAACGTGGGGAGTAGTCACCCACCCAGCACTATGACTACTCCCAGTAAGAGCCGTCCCATATCAGCTATTCACAGCCTTACTAAATAACAAAGTGTTAACTACCTACTGCCGCTGACACATGAAATACTGGCTCCTACTTCACCGAGACCAGGAACCTCGGTGACACATATCTACTATCAATAATGGTCCCTTGTGCCTTCCTACAGGGCGTTATGTTAAAGTGATGATTAAAGGGGTTCTCCAGCCATGTAGAATTTTTTCCAGAACCACAAGAAAATCATAAAAGTAGTAAGACACTCACCTTTCCCATCCTCTACCATTCCAAGTCCACTGATGGTCTCTGTATACAGTAGCCCCAAAATTGTTGAGATTGTCCTGAATTATTTAAAGACAATCCTGGCAAATTGGGCTTACTCCAGCTTGAAATCGGGTAAGGCTTATGTAAACCCCACCAAGAAGTGGCCATTGTAAGAGAATTGGGAGTGCCCAGGGCAGGGTTTACCTGCTCAGAATTTACCAAAACAAATGTTCTTCTGTCCTCCAGCGATAACAGCCCGACACAGACATTTGGATGCTGTAGCCAATTACTGGATATAGCAGTCACTTGTCAACACCACTAAGGTCACCACAGTGGCCAGTAAATGGTTTCAGTGGGCACATGCCCGTGTCAGAATGTCATTGTTGTGGGTCAGAATACAGAGACTGGTGGGGATAAGGGAAGATAAGGTGAGTATTAATTTTGTTTCTTAATTTACATAATTCTAAGCAGTGTTGAGAAAAATTATATGGTTGGATGACCCTTTCAATCTAATAATGATATTAAATTATATCATGATGTAAACCTGGAGACAGAATCCTTTCTTTTATTTTTCTTTCAAAACAAGCTCACAGATACTCGCAGAGGGATCAGAAAATGGCTTATTGTAGAAAAACCTCTAAAATATAACCTTTATTAATATATAGTAAAATAAATAACCCCTACAAAAATAGAATATATCAAGCAAATAATCATATATGCCCGCGAAAAAAAAAAAAAAGCCATGTGGCTACATACCATAAATACCATAAATCAGATACTAAGGCAAATCCTAGGCAGATGTACATAGATAAACGCTATGCAAAAACAATGTGGGCAACGTGGGTGGGTTTACTCATGGTTCCTGTAGTTTATCTGGAAAGAACACCCAACACCTATAAGATATGATGTCGAGAAAGGATCTATCCCTGGGTGTCCCATTCAGGCTATCCCTACATCATCCTGGTTGCCATTATCTTTATTCATCTGTTGTTGAACCTTGTCCCCTGATGAACCAATAATTACCTTCAATGGAGAAAAGCGTCGGGACCTAAAACAGCTAAGGGATTTCTAGGGCATTTTCAGGGTTTAGCCAACGATAAGTGGGGTCGCCCCTTTCAGGGCGGGTGCTGCGCTTTTTGGCAGGGATAGCCTGAAAGGGACACCCAGGGATAGATCCTTTCCCGACATCATATCCTACGGTCACAAACCCTGGTGGGCGTCCTTTCCAGATAAACTACAGGAACCGTGAGTAAACCCACCCACGTTGCCCACATTGTTTTTGCATAGCATTTATCTATGTATATCTGCCTAGGATTTGCCTTAGTATCTGATTTATGATACGTATCTAGCAACACACTTTATTTGGGGGGGGGGGGGTTTGTGGGCATATATAATTATTTGCTTGATTTATTCGATTTATGTTGGGGTTATTTATTTTACTATATATTAATAAAGGTTATATTTTAGAGGTTTTTCTTTCAAAATAGGTCCAAAGGCCCTTTTTTTATGAGGGACAAATAGTTTTTTTTCCACCATTTTTAGGTACATAAAATTTATTGATTCATTGTATTAAATTTTTTGAGAGATCATGCAAAAACAAAAAAAAAACAAAACAAAAAAGTATACCCTGGCTTGTTTGCATTCTATGCATTTTTTCTTGCTGTTGTGATTTTAGGGGGAATGAAAAAAAACAGCATTTCTGTTACTTTATGCATTTTTTTTCACTGTTTACTGTGCATGATTGTGACAGTGCCTAATATGTTTTTGATTTTACAGTAAACTATTGTAAAAATAAAACTATGAAGAAACATTTTCTTTTCTATATATATATTTATTTTTTGCACAGTATTTTTTTTCTTTTTTTTTTTCTTCCTAGAGTATTGCTTGTACAATGCTTTGAAATACATATTATTTCAAAGCGCTATTGCCTGTACTGACAGGCAACCTATTAGGCCATGCTTCTGGTATGGTCTAATAGGCAAAAATTATAGCAGGGGTCTTGCTAGTCTTTTAGGCTAGTTTCACACTAGCCCTTTTACGGTATATCAGGCAGCCTGTTCTGGCAGGGAACAGTCTGCTGTATCTGTCTGCATTGCCTGAAGCTACTGCGTTGCCATCTGGCCCCATTAGCGACCCTGCTGCAACCCGGAAAATATGCAGAGAATGGGTCAGACGAAAACCATCTAGCTGCTGCAGTAAAGCATCAGTATTTAATGATCACTTTGCAGTGGGCCCGATGGGTGACAGAAGGAGTTTTCTCCTGCTATCCACTAGAATATGCTGTCATTAGCTTATCATGGGGATCCAACTACTTGGATCATACCGACTACTAGAGTAAAGATCAAGACCCCTTCATTCTTCTAATCATAGGGTTATGGTTAGATCCCAATGATTAACAAGTGTTGGCCTGTCACTACGATCAGTTTAATGCAGTGGTAGCATAATGTATAGGAAAGAAAATGTATTTTAAAGTTAGCCCGAAAAACGGTTGAGATGTGGGTTGTGACAAAAATAAATAAACTGGAGGAAGGTGGCTCATGTCAGGACTATAGAAACATTTGGATAAGAAACAAAAGATACATTGTAATAATACATCAGCAGCACACAATCCTCCACCAGCTGCTGAGGATCAATCCTTATCTGTCATAGGAAATAAAATATGAGGTGGGAACGTCTTTTACAAAGTTTAGGATGGGAGAAGAGCATCTTGATGTCATTAAACTGAAAACATGATTATTTTTTACTGTAATAAAGACAAATATTGGGGAGAAGAACATTTCTCATTGTGTTAGAGAGAGAGATGAAAGCATAGGATTACATGCCAATTTATGTTTTATTTAGGTGCAATTTTAATTTAAGTGAACTGTGCAAGATGGAAAACCATGTACTGCTCAATGACAGCAAAAAAAGACAAAACAGACATAATTACAGTATTACTCACCAGTCCCAACTCCAATGCTGGGTTGTGATCCCAATCAGCTGGCGAATCAGGTATCTGTGAAACCCAATTCTTCTTCCTCCTTATCCCCTCCAGAGCAGATTCCCTGTATCCATTGGCCACAAAATCAGGTTTCCTGGTTCCAGATGAGGTCGGACCCAAGGCCTGTGTATTTGAACTGAAACTCTTAATCAGATTCCTGCCTGGTGATCAGGGTACTATATTTACTGGCTTGTGTCAATTCATTTTTGTACTGTGTATTTGCCAATGATTCTAAGCCTGTTCCCGGCCTTGCCTTTTGTATAGTCCTCATGTTTAGTGAACTGGTACTTGTTTTGTCGACTGGTACTTTCCCTACAGACATTGACATGTCCTTTCAGCCCAGGACCCATGGTAGCCTTGATCCGCACCTATCGTAGACACTTGCGGTGGAAGCTCATGTGGAAGGCCGAGCATGACTTGGCTCTTCCTAAGCTTCAACAAAGAATGGCCATCTTTCCTTGACCCTTGTAGGGCCTTCAGGCTTGGAGGCTAGGGCGTAGCTATAGGGCAATCAGGGAAAGCTGCTGCTTTGGGGCCCGGACTCAGAAGGGGCCCACCCAGGAGAAGGACTAAAATTTGTACCTACTTATGGAATAAATACAAAAAATATTGATTGAAGAAACTCTGGTCCACTGGGATTCTTTTACATTGTTCTGGAGTTCGCTCTTGTCCCGTCCGGTATATTAATCGAGTGCCGATGATTACCCACACACAGGTAGAATGATGTCAGAAGCCCAGGTCAGGCGGCCGTAGCCACTTGTCAACCACAAATAGTAGGCGTATACCTTAGCCTACAGTCAGATCCATAAATATTGGGACATCAACACAATTCTCACTTTTTTGTCTCTATACACCACCACAATATATTTGAAATGAAACAAACAAGATGTGCTTTAACTGCAGACTGTCATCTTTAATTTGAGGGTATTTACATCCAAATCAGGTGAACGGTGTAGGAATCACAACAGTTTGCATATGTGCCTCCCACTTGTTAAGGGACCAAAAGTAATGGGACAATTGGCTTCTCAGCTGTTCCATGGCCAGGTGTGTGTTATTCCCTCATTATCCTAATTACAATGAGCAGATAAAAGGTCCAGAGTTCATTTCAAGTGTGCTATTTGCATTTGGAATCTGTTGCTGTCAACTCTCAAGATGAGATCAAAAGAGCTGTCACTGTCAGTAAAGCAAGCCATCATTAGGCTGAAAAAACACAACAAACCCATCAGAGAGATAGCAAAAACATTAGGCGTGGCCAAAACAACTGTTTGGAACATTCTTAAAAAGAAGGAAAGCACCGGAGAGCTCAGTAACACCAAAAGACCCGGAAGACCACGGAAAACAACTGTGGTGGATGACCGAAGAATTCTTTCCCTGGTGAAGAAAACACCCTTCACAACAGTTTTCCAGATCAAGAACACTCTCCAGGAGGTAGGTGTATGTGTGTCAAAGTCAACAATCAAGAGAAGACTTCACCAGAGTAAATACAGAGGGTTCACCACAAGATGTAAACCATTGGTGAGCCTCAAAAACAGGAAGGTCAGATTAGAGTTTGCCAAACGACATCTAAAAAATCCTTCACAGTTCTGGAACAACATCCTATGGACAGATGAGACCAAGATCAACTTGTACCAGAGTGATGGGAAGAGAAGTGTATGGAGAAGGGACTGCTCATGATCCTAAGCATACCACCTCATCAGTGAAGCATGGTGGTGGTAGTGTCATGGCGTGGGCATGTATGGCTGCCAATGGAACTGGTTCTCTTGTATTTATTGATGATGTGACTGCTGACAAAAGCAGCAGGATGAATTCTGAAGTGTTTCGGGTAATATTATCTGCTCATATTCAGCCAAATGCTTCAGAACTCATTGGACGGCGCTTCACAGTGCAGATGGACAATGACCCAAAGCATACTGCAAAAGCAACCAAAGAGTTTTTAAGTGAAAGAAGTGGAATGTTATGCAATGGCCAAGTCAATCACCTGACTTGAATCCGATTGAGCATGCATTTCACTTGCTGAAGACAAAACTGAAGGGAAAATGCCACAAGAACAAGCAGGAACTGAAGACAGTTGCAGTAGAGGCCTGGCAGAGCATCACCAGGGATGAAACCCAGCGTCTGGTGATGTCTATGCGTTCCAGACTTCAGGCTGTAATTGACTGCAAAGGATTTGCAACCAAGTATTAAAAAGTGAAATTTTGATTTATGATTATTATTCTGTCCCATTACTTTTGGTTCCTTAACAAGTGGGAGGCACATATGCAAACTGTTGTAATTACTACACCGTTCACCTGATTTGGATGTAAATACCCTCAAATTAAAGCTGACAGTCTGCAGTTAAAGCACATCTTGTTTGTTTCATTTCAAATCCATTGTGGTGGTGTATAGAGCCAAAAATGTAAGAATTGTGTTGATGTCCCAATATTTATGGACCTGACTGTACATAACACATAATAGAAATACAAATCTATGAAAAGACACTCATATATATAGTAAGGTATTTCATAGTAGAATAATTTAATTGCCAAATATTAACAATATTAACAAATTAATGAAATTATAGAAACTGAAAACTAAATAACGATACTGCAAAAATCGCAAGTGTCATCTTGATTGTGCTGTCTGAAAGGGAAATAAATAAACATTAATACATCATATACATCAAATAGCATCCAACTGAGTGATATCATGATCCCTATTCAATCCCCTGGGTTGCAAAGTACCCAGGGTATGAATCCAATAGGCTTCCCTACGGAGTAGCTGTTTCTTTATATCTCCACCTCTCCTATGTCTTGTGACCTGCTCCTAAATTTGGAATCTCAATTGAGAGACTGAGTGACCTGCACTATGAAAATGAGCTGGTATAGGTAATTATAAATTCACTGTCACCTCACTGTCTGCATAGTCTCTCCAACATATACAAGGCCACATGGACATTTAATTAAATAAATGATATTGGAGGATTCGCATGTAAAGAAGCCCTGTATCTTAAAAGATTTCCCCGTATATGGATGATGGAAGGAATCACCCCTGATGATGTGGGAACACTGGGCACAATGTAGACAAGGGTAAGTTCAATTTCTCTGGGTCGTCAGTATAGTTTGTCGCATACTCTTTTTAAGGGGGCCAATATCCGCCCTTGCCAGGTGGTCACGATAATTCTTCAAGCGCCTAGTACATATTAATAGTGGACTGTTAAACTCCAATATTTGGGGGTACGATCTACCTAACAATGACCAATGCTTAAGAACAATGTAATCAATTTTCTTATTAAAAGAATGGAACCTATGTACAAAAGCCCCTCTAGGACCTTTCTCAGTTTTTTTGTCTTTCACCGGCGTAAGGGCAGCCTCCATTAAGATCTTCTCAGGATACCCTCGTTCTCTGAATCTGTCCATCATTTGTTATTGTCAGGGCCCCCTCAACATTATTATACAATGACATTATATACATTGTAGGAAATGGATGAAGCAGCTGCCAGGCCTGGTCTGAGAGGCACGATCTTTACCAGCCACAGAAGTGGGGGCTGCATGAAAGGAGGGGGTTTGCGAAGAAGTTACTAGGGGAGGGGGGCGCCATTCAAATATTTGCTGTGGGGCCCAGTCATTCCTAGTTACACCACTTATTGGAGGATTGTGATAGACTGCATCCTTGCGCAATTTTTTTGTGTGACATGCACTTTATTTTGTTGCATTTTGGTGAAGAAAGTCACGAACACGAACTTTTAAATAAATCATACCATCACCATGATCAATAGTTTCCATGGCATTATCACAAGTGTCTACCACCCTTTGATTGGGACAACAGGTTTTCCAGTGTCATAGTTGGGGACTGGTGAACCTCTGTTTAGTTGCTTTCTGCAGGCTCTGTCTTTATTTCTCAGTTGTCCATGAGCTAGTTAATAAAGACTAGCTGCTATGATGTCTCCCATAGACAGCACATGGGGTAAACAGGAGATTCTGTTCCCAAACTATCTCTCATTCATTCAGAATGACTCTGATGCACCATATAGGACCTTATAGAAATGTACTGTCGTAATCTGTAGTGATGTGAAAAAAGCACTTGGAATGAGATATACCACTATGAGCTGCTGCAGACTCTGTGTCTATGCCTTGGTGCCACCACAGCTTACTCATTCTCTTTCTCCCTTCTCAATAGACTTCTATGGGCAGCTGTAGTCTGATTCTTTAGTGAGCCGACAGTCTGTTTTGGGGGGGGGGGGGTCTGATAAGTGCATAAACAGGCATTTTTCTCTGATAAGATATATTTAAAAGTTTCTTATAGTGACCTATACTGTTCATTTATGCAAACTTTGTTAAAAAGCTAAATGACATTTAATATATTGTAAATTTAATATTCTTTAATTGGATTTTAAAATTGTATTTTGAAAAATCTGCTACGATACAATAAACATGATTATCAAGTATAAAATACATTTTAGTTACACATACAGCACAGTGCACACGATTTAGGCAGGTGTGGAAAAATGCTACAGAGCCCGTATCTCAACATCATCCAGTCTGTCTGGAATTACATGAAGAGACAGAAGGTTCTGGGCAGGCCTACATCCACAGATCCACAGAAGATCTGTGCTTAGTTCTCCAAGATGTTTAGAACAACCTGCCTGCCGAGTTCCTTCACAAACTGTGTGCAAGTGTACCTCGAAGAACTTATGTTGTTTTAAAGGCAAAGGATGGTCACATCAAATATTGATTGGATTTAGATTTCTCTTTTGTACGTTTACTTTGAAATTTAATTTCTAAAAATAAACCATTAAAACCTCTATTTTGAAAGCATTCTTACTTTGTAGCATTTTCTCCACATCTTCCTAAAACATTTTCACAGTACTGTACATTACATGAAAAAGCTACTCCTATTGGGTATCCACAATACTATAATGACCATAAGAATTGATTTAGCTCGTTATTTAGTGCAATTTATGAATGCTATTAAAAACAACCTTTTCTGTATCACTTTATTATTACTATTTCTGTATGGCTATATATATATACTATATATATACTATACTATACTATACTATATATATACTATATATATACTATATATATATACTATATATACTATATATATATATACTATATATATATATATATACATATATATATATATATACACATACACTCACCTAAAGAATTATTAGGAACACCATACTAATACGGTGTTGGACCCCCTTTTGCCTTCAGAACTGCCTTAATTCTACGTGGCATTGATTCCACAAGGTGCTGATAGCATTCTTTAGAAATGTTGGCCCATATTGATAGGATAGCATCTTGCAGTTGATGGAGATTTGAGGGATGCACATCCAGGGCACGAAGCTCCCGTTCCACCACATCCCAAAGATGCTCTAATGGGTTGAAATCTGGGGACTGTGGGGGCCATTTTAGTACAGTGAACTCATTGTCATGTTCAAGAAACCAATTTGAAATGATTCGAGCTTTGTGACATGGTGCATTATCCTGCTGGAAGTAGCCATCAGAGGATGGATACATGTTCTCATTCTGTTTACGCCAAATTCGGACTCTACCATTTGAATGTCTCAACAGAAATCGAGACTCATCAGACCAGGCAACATTTTTCCAGTCTTCAACAGTCCAATTTTGGTGAGCTTGTGCAAATTGTAGCCTCTTTTTCCTATTTGTAGTGGAGATGAGTGGTACCCGGTGGGGTCTTCTGCTGTTGTAGCCCATCCGCCTCAGGGTTGTGCATGTTGTGGCTTCACAAATGCTTTGCTGCATACCTCGGTTGTAACGAGTGGTTATTTCAGTCAACGTTGCTCTTCTATCAGCTTGAATCAGTCGGCCCATTCTCCTCTGACCTCTAGCATCCACAAGGCATTTTTGCCCACAGGACTGCTGCATACTGGATGTTTTTCCCTTTTCACACCATTCTTTGTAAACCCTAGAAATGGTTGTGCGTGAAAATCCCAGTAACTGAGCAGATTGTGAAATACTCAGACCGGCCCGTCTGGCACCAACAACCATGCCACACTCAAAATTGCTTAAATTACCTTTCTTTCCCATTCTGACATTCAGTTTGGAGTTCAGGAGATTGTCTTGACCAGGACCACCCCCCTAAATGCATTGAAGCAACTGCCATGTGATTGGTTGACTAGATAATTGCATTAATGAGAAATAGAACAGGTGTTCCTAATAATTCTTTAGGTGAGTGTATATATGTTAGAAATTAGCAAAGTATTGTAAAATTCTATTCAGTTGCTTCTCCGAATTTTACAAAAAAAAATTGCTTTGTGACAAATTACTTCATCACAAAGCACATTTCTTTGTAAGTAGTGGGTGTAATGATAGGGAGTGGCGATTGCGCAGCCCCCCTGTCGTTGTACCCCTCAGATGCTGCACTGATACATGATTGCGGCATCTGATAGCAATAAGGGGGTGTAAATAAAAAAAATAAAAATTAAATCATACTTACTTCATCCATTTGCTCACGATGTGCCAGCCAGCGCCATCTCGCTTGAAGATCTGGTGCGAAATCTCGTGTGGCCCGTGATTGCGTCATCATGCCGGCCTGCCTGGTGACATCATACGTCCCATACGTATATATATATACTCTCAAATTGTGGCTTAAAAGATAAAAATGAACTTTCACTATACAAAATAAAGAATGGTTTAATTGTCCAGACTATTCATTTCCTTTATGCTTTTCTGGGTGTACTGTATCCTGAATTCATCTAGAACATGAGATTTCACTCCTGCGGGACGTAACATATGATGAAGCTACACACAAAGTGCTTTTAATAACCCAGAGATCAAACTGGTACAGTAATGAAAAAAAGGTCAAATATCGACTTTATCAGACCTCCTCTTCTCGGCTGTCATGAGCCTTAAACATTTATTATATCCTGGAAACCGATACGTCTTTCAGCCTAAAGAATCTAACATGAATAGATATGTCGAACAAAGCTAAGTTCTACGGCATAGTGTTTCTGTTGGCACGAGGTAGCAGCATGTGGTATTCTTCAGATAAAGTCCAGATTGCCACAAATCCTAAGTATAATTTCTGCGGCCAAGAGATTTCTATCAGTGGTTGAGTGATGTTTTGACTCGGGAGGGCACCACTTTCCGATTGCGAAGTGAGTCACAAGACAAATGTATGAACGTATTCCTGGTGTTCTTTGTTTCCACACATGCTTATTAAAGTATTTCGTGTACTAGAAAATAAAACCTGTTTGGGGAAGCAAATTTTATATTTTTTTTATGGAATGTACAGTGAACCCAAGATGAGAAGAGAAATGAGGTAAATGGGTGGGGTAAGCGTCGATGATTATCCTTTCTGCTAATTCCACTATTGCCTAAGGGCACGCTTAAGAGTTTGAGGCTTGATCTATAAGGATAATTAAGCATTATGGCCGGAAAGGAGAAAAACTGCTCTTTTTTTTCCCAAAACAGTGCCACTCATGTCTTCAGGCTGAATCTGGTATTGCAGCTCTCGAATGAATGGACAGGGCCATTAGGCAACAGCAGGGTCAGGGTCAGATTAAAGAGCACACAAACCCCACCAGCCCATATAAATATTGCCCCTCTCCCCATATGGTGAGAAAAATAGTGATGCACAATGCATGCTGTTACACGTTTTTATTTAGTCGGGCCAGCCTCTCCCCACTGCCTATAACTATGTAAGACAGACACACCAGAAACAGTAAAGAAGGAATATAAAATGAATTTATGGTTTGGTTAATGACCGACATCGCTTTTCACTAAGGGACAAGTGTCTAAGTACACTAATATACGGGCTCATGCACGCAACCGCATGTATTTTGCGGTCAGCAAAACACAGATCTGCAAAAAATACGGATGCCGTCCGTGTGCATTCCGTATTTTGCGGAACGGAACAGCTGGCCCCTAATAGAACAGTCCTATCCTTGTCCATTATGCGAACAACAAATTTTAGTCTCAAGTCGCACAAGACTTTGCCAGCAATAGTCCGCTATTTGGCTGTTTTTTTAGGGGGGGGGGGGGGGGGTTTAACAATTCACCGACAAGTTTCACAAAATGTTTTTGTACGAAGTATGAATTGTCTAAAACCTATATCCCATATCTGCTTCAGTAAATGCTTGTATGCCCATGAAATAACTATTCTGGGGCATCTTGTGTTAGAAATCTGAATTGTGCTGTTCCTCTCTTATTCCTCATGGAAATGTATGAAAAAATTGACAACTGGCTGTAACCATTCGCCTTGTCAAAAGGCTCTGTCCCTGCATACTGACAGAGTCCAGTCATCTCTGACAGAATGCGACTGTGTAGGTATACATCCTATTGAGAAGGAGAATTGTAACACCCTGTTGTCAGTTAGGCCGGGTTCACATCACCGTTTCATTTTCCGTTCTTCTGATCCGTCAGAAAAATGGAAAGCAACAAAAACAAATCCTGTATTTTAGGCATGTGTTATGCTCAATGATGGACATTTTGCATTCGTTTTAGCCATTTCCATCGGAGAATAAAAAAGTCCTACGCAAAGTATTTTATTTACATGTAAAATAACGGATCTCAGACGGAAATGGCTAAAACGGATGCAAAGTGTGCATAACTGAAAATAACGGATGCTTAAAACACTGGATCTTTTGTTGTTGTTGTTGTTGTTGTTTTCTGTTCTTCTGATGGATCAGAAAAACTGAAAACGAAAAGGTGACGTGAACCTGGCCTTAGTCCTAGCCTATACAGAGAATTTCTGATTCTACTTCGCAAGAGATACCTGTGTCACATGACTGTATGCAACCCAATGCACTGCTGTGTACTGTGGCTCAGTAAAGCACTTTACAATACGTTTCCATGTAGGCCAGACCATTTTTTTTATATACAGTACAGACCAAAAGTTTGGACACACCTTCTCATTCAAAGAGTTTTCTTTATTTTCATGACTATGAAAATTGTAGATTCACACTGAAGGCATCAAAACTATGAATTAACACATGTGGAATTATATACATAACAAACAAGTGTGAAACAGCTGAAAATATGTCATATTCTAGGTTCTTCAAAGTAGCCACCTTTTTGCTTTGATTACTGCTTTGCACACTCTTGGCATTCTCTTGATGAGCTTCAAGAGGTAGTCCCTTGAAATGGTCTTCCAACAGTCTTGAAGGAGTTCCCAGAGATGCTTAGCACTTGTTGGCCCTTTTGCCTTCACTCTGCGGTCCAGCTCACCCCAAACCATCTCGATTGGGTTCAGGTCCGGTGACTGTGGAGGCCAGGTCATCTGGCGCAGCACCCCATCACTCTCCTTCATGGTCAAATAGCCCTTAATTTCAAAGTTTTCCCAATTTTTCGGCTGACTGACTGACCTTCATTTCTTAAAGTAATGATGGCCACTCGTTTTTCTTT
This sequence comes from Bufo bufo, assembly GCF_905171765.1. Taxonomy (NCBI): domain Eukaryota; kingdom Metazoa; phylum Chordata; class Amphibia; order Anura; family Bufonidae; genus Bufo; species Bufo bufo. The sequence continues at coordinate 502,478,302 of NC_053393.1, read as the reverse complement.
ACTTAGCTGCTTTTTTCTTGCCATAATACAAATTCTAACAGTCTATTCAGTAGGACTATCAGCTGTGTATCCACCTGACTTCTCCTCAACGCAACTGATGGTCCCAACCCCATTTATAAGGCAAGAAATCCCACTTATTAAACCTGACAGGGCACACCTGTGAAGTGAAAACCATTTCAGGGGTCTAACTCTTGAAGCTCATCAAGAGAATGCCAAGAGTGTGCAAAGCAGTAATCAAAGCAAAAGGTGGCTACTTTGAAGAACCTAGAATATGACATATTTTCAGTTGTTTCACACTTGTTTGTTATGTATATAATTCCACATGTGTTAATTCATAGTTTTGATGCCTTCAGTGTGAATCTACAATTTTCATAGTCATGAAAATAAAGAAAACTCTTTGAATGAGAAGGTGTGTCCAAACTTTTGGTCTGTACTGTATATATATTTTTTAGGAGAAATAACAGATATGCGACAAAACAGTGTTCTAAGTATCGATGCTCCAGAATTATTATCTGACAGGAAATACAAGGATTTCCTCAATAAATCCAGTGATTCACAGGTGACTTCTTTTCTGAATGTAGATGTTCTCTTTTTCTCTTCCACCTGGTCCAGACTGCCATGGTGACTTTTCCTGATCATTGCAACACAAGTAAATTCAGACCCCAAACATGACCCCTTTAGATCCTAGACCAGACACCTTTATAAATTCAGACCCAAGACCAGATTACCAGTTTGGCTTGCATTAGATGCAAAGGGGGCTATTTTTTATTTTTAGCCAATTTAGAGGTATTTTAGGGGATTATTTGGGGTTGTTTTAGAATATGCACTGTGAAAGTGCCATATGAGACTACAAATCACAGCAATATCACAAAAACACAGATCAATTACCAATATGGACAATGTAAGTGGTAAACCTGCTATACTGTAAGTGGTAAACCTGCTATACTGTAAGTGGTAAACCTGCTATACTGTAAGTGGTAAACCTGCTATACTGTAAGTGGTAAGCCTATGGCATTTAGAATGAGCAACCATACCTGTACGTTAAAAGTGTCCAGGATGGATGATACCAGTGCAGTGGTAGAAAATGGTGTATTTTTACTATAACATTTGTATATGCAAAAGTGGGACCACTGTCCCCGTTATTCCCTAGCACAAGGAACTGTCAGTGCCCCTATAATGCTACACAGAGAATCATCAGAAGCCATGAGAAGGATGACTCTGTCCGGAATATGCGTCTAATTCTAAAACCTAGATTAAAATAAAAAAAATCTGGTTCCGACAGTCACCACTTGAGGGAGCTCTAGTCTCTGCAAATGAATTGATTCTGTTAGAGGGAATTAAGAATTCTCATCTCTCCCACGGTTTCCTTTCTTTTCCTCCAAGCGCTGAGTTCTATAGTCAAAGAGACCGGCACTTGGACATCATTATCTGTTGAACTTCTAAGAAGTTAAAATAAGATTTGTTGAAATAAGATTTTAATCTGTGCCTTTTAAAATGTTTAAGGAATCCCGAGACAGAAGTTGGTATGATCTGTCTTTGTATATAATTTCTATGATATGATGGATCATTACTGTTACTCCATCCTGTACACAACGACTAAAACGTAGGTTAATAGAACATGTTCAACTGGTCTTATGTAGCTGAGAATCCAGATTACTCCTGCTCCACCGTGTTACGATTAGACTTCAGTTCTCCGACAACCATGTTCCTTATTTGTCAGGACAATTGTGCTGTATTATAAATGTATCCAGTCCAAAAAAAAGCAAATAATGTCGCCATCTGCTGGACGTCAATGTGAATTGCATATTAGAATTATCTACCACACTTAAAATCAACTCTCTCTCAGGCAATACTATTCTTTTAGTCTAGGATGCATAAATGGATGGTTGTTCTCAGTGCATTCACCTCTAAAAATGTATAGAAATTCAAACATTATTTGGTATATAGAGAAAACATGTAGTAATACATTGGAGCAATCAGTACCCTTTATAAACACAGCATTAGACCTCATTTAGCAATATGCAGCAAACATTATTTTTCTTCCACCACCTTCTAATATACTTTGTTTCAGTTCCTCAATATTTTCAAGATCTCTGCTTGCTGTACGTTACTTAATACTGAGTGATACATATAATGTACTAAATGACTCCTATATCTACTGATGTACTCATTTATTTTTTTATATTATTTTTTAATGTTTGAATCAAGAGCCTGAATTACGCAGGTTGAGTCTGAGATCTTCAGTTCATGAAGTGAAAATGTTGTGTTTTTGTAGACATAAATCTCTATAAAAACTCATGCACACAGCCATACCTCTCCATCAGTGGCGTACTCACTATGGAGGCTGACCACGTCATTGCTATGAGGCTCATGGCGAGAGGTGGGCACTGGGCAGTGCTGAACCTCTACTGATGTCTGAAGTATAGCTAGAGTATTTGATATAGACTTTGACATGTTCCACTGAATTCAATGGTCCCTGTAAAAATTTCCATCCAGCAGAATAAGGGTACTTTCACACTAGCGTTATTCTTTTCCAGTATTGAAATCCGGTAAAGGGTCTCAATACCGGAAAAAAACGCATTAGTTTTGTCCTAATGCATTCTGAATGGAAAGCAATACGTTCAGTATGCATCAGGATGTCTTCCGTTCCGTCCCTTTTAAGGTATTTGACTGGACAAAATTCCACAGCATGCTTCCGTATTTTTTTCTGGCCAAAATCCCGGAACAATACCGCACTTGCCAGATCTGGCATTATTTTCCATAAAGATGTATTAATGCTGGATCTGGTACCAAGTGTTGTGGAAATTGCCGCATTGCCGGATCCGGTTTTTCCGGTCTGTGCATGCTCCGAGACATAGGAGGAGCTATTTTCGCTTTTGATCTTTGGAAAAATTTAAATACCAAATCCATTATTCCAGATGAGATGGATAGCTAGACGGTATAGAGTCATAGGGATGCAACGTGCCGTCCCCCACGGCATCCCAGTGGGTAGGAAATGCTGAGCGGTGATGCGGCCTTACTAGTTCTGTGTGTCACGGTGCTCCTACCTGGGTACCGTCGCTCCCCAGGGTTAGGCTCCGCAGCATTCAAAGAAGAGAGTTGTAGTTGGTGGAGAATAAGCCAAATCCAGACTTGATAAAGTTCAACAGTTTTACTTGAATAAACTTGCATCCAGAAAAGATTTGATCTTTCTCTTCTTTCCAGCAGGTTTTGGTGTAAACTGGCAGGCAAACATGGACATCTTGCTTTCTCTCTCTGCTGTATTAATCTCTGGCGTCAGTCTGGTTACTGGACTTTCTAGCAGTTCTGTTACCTTTGAGTGGGGGGCCATTTAATGACCGCCTCGTAATACTCAGTCTATAAACTGCAAGGAGTCATGGTGCTCTATGAGCTGCTTCCCTTGGAAGACTCCTGCTGCGGGGGAAGGGGGGGGGGTGCTTCCCTCACTGTGCCATGTCTCATCTCATTACAATTGTCAACTAACTCACTAGCGTCCTGCAACCCATCCCTTGGTAGGAAGCAGGACGAGCCCACCTCTGCCCAAAAGGTGGGAGAATGGAATGGTAAGTTACATTCTATCTAAAGGTTCTCTCTCCCAGATACACTGCCACCTGCTGGGCAACCAGGCACATTTTATGTAATAACAGTTGCATAGCAATGTTATTAAGGCACAATATAATAGGACCTGGAATTAAATACACAGATGACATTAATGATTAACCACTAGAGACAGTAACAGGGTGAAGGAATGGTAGTGCTCGCTCTGGGGTACTACAGGGACTCTCCTTGGTGCTCACGGCTCTGCCATGTGAATGACCCTTAGTGATAAAAACAAGACTTTTATTTTCCAATTACTTTTACAATGAATTCTCCTCGAAAGTGAATGAACTTTATCTCATGATAATTATTCAAACATTCATGCCGTCATCTACACAACATTATTGCATCAAAAGGTTTGTAGATGTTCATGTTCATGGTTACACAGATGTCATCGCCATACATTTTAACCCTTTCAGGTCACAGCAATTTAGAGCAAGCATGCTCAACCTGCGGCCCTCCAGCTGTTGCAAAACTACAACTCCCAGCATGCCCGGACAGCCTACAGATATCAGACTACAGCAGGGCATTGTGGGAGTTGTAGTTTTACAACAGCTGGAGCGCCGCAGGTTGAGCATGCCTGGTTTAGAGCATTTAGGACATAGTCATTTTTTTGTTTTTGCATGACTGTGTTCCGATAACTAGTGTTGAGCGAATGGAGCTTTGTATCTGAAGATGATTCGTTCAAACACTTTGTTTTAATGCTGTATGGAGACCTGTCTGTGTACAGCATTAAAATGTTTTGCCTCCTAGGAGGCAAAATTCGTTTCACCCAAAGTCACGCGAGACTTCGGTGAATGAATTCAGTATTTGGTTCTACATCTTTAAAAACATTTCAAATTAGCAATCTGAAGTCGGGTTTGGTACCGAGGCACCGGCCGCTTCCAAACCCAACTTCGGATTCCGAATTTTAAATGTTTTTAAAGATGTAGAACTAAATACCGAATTCATTCACAAAAGTCTCACAGATGTTGCCTCCATGGGGGCAATATATTTTAATGCTGTATGGAGACAGGTCTCCGTACAGCATTAAAACAAAGTATTTGAATGAATAGACTTAGGATATGTGATCCGAAGCTTGATTCGCTCAAGTCTAACGAGAACCATAACTCCTTTTTCATTTTTCCATTGATATCATCATACAAGGTCTTATCGTTTGTGCTACAAGTTGTACTTTTTAATGCCATAATTTTTGGTATATATCTCTTATTTATATAAAAATGAGTTTCTGTCTGTCTGTCTAAACGTCTGTCTGTCTGGACGTTCTTTATGCGCGAACAAATGACTGGACCGATCTTCAAATTTGGCACACAGGTAAATCAGGTGTCCGGGAAGGTTTTAGACCGGGTCTCAGCTCTCTAGGACGTACCGTTCCTGAGATATTCCCAAGAAATGACCCACATTAGCCAATAGAAGCCTGCAAGCCTTTCACTTAAATCCGAACGGCCATTTACACGGTCACATGTCCCTTATCAGCCAATAGAAGCTCGCAGGTCCTACTCCAGGTTGCCATAACAACTTATCACAGGTTTTAGCTGTTCGTAGGTCCTTAAATATTGAGTCATATGACGTATGACGGTACAACTACACTGCTACATGCATGGGGGGCAGGGGCCGCTATTAAACGGATGGTCGCTGTGGAGTTAACTGTTAAAGGGGCAGGCACTGTGGAGGTCACTGTTAAAGAGGCAGACACTATGGAGGTCACTGTTAAAGGGGCGGTCACTATTAAAAGGACGGGCAATGTGGAGGTCACTGTTAAAGGGGCGTGTACTGTGGAGGTCACTGTTAAAGGGGCGGCCACTATGAAGGTCACTGTTAAAGGGGTGGTCAATGTTAAAGGGGCGGGCACTGTTAAAGGGGTGGGCACTGTGGAGGTCACTGTTAAAGAAGCAGGCCACTGTGGAGGTCACTGTTAAAGGGACGGCCACGGTGGAGGTCACTGTTAAGAGGGTAGGGGCCACTATTAACCCCTTAGGGACTTAGGAACGGTACGCCACGGTACGTCGCCCGGTACGCCACGTTTGCCGAGTCCTTAATTGCGGCGCGGCGGGGGTTAATTGTGACAGGATGCCCACTGAAATCATTCAGCGGGCATCCTGTCACAACGCCGGGGGGGTCAATTCAGACCTGCGGTTTGCAGCTTTTACCTGGTGCGGCGGCGGTGGTCGGCGGTGCCATCGGGTCCCCCATGCTGCTGTGGGGGGGACCCGATGGCATGGAAGGCAGCGTGATGTCTAAGGAAGGCATCTCGTTGCCTTCCGGTGACGAGCCTGTGAGATCCAGCACCCTGGATCTCACAGGCCGGAAGCTGTATGAGTAATACACACAGTATTACTCATACAGCCAATGCATTCCAATTTTACCAGTGTCATGAAGTACAATATGTGACGAAAAAACAATCTCAGAATGGCCTGGATAAGTCAAAGCGTTTTAAAGTTATCAGCACTTAAAGTGACACTGGTCAGATTTTCAAAAAATGGCCAAGTCCGTAAGGTGAAATAGGGCCGAGTCCTTAAGGGGTTAAAGGAGCAGCTGCTGTGGAGGTTACTGTTAAGGCGGCAGGGTACTGTAAGGTCATGGTTAAAGCAGGGGGGTACTGTAGAGGTCACTGTTAAAGGGACAGATGCTGTGGAGGTCTCTGTTAAGGGGGCAGAAAAATAGTGGTGGTCACAGATAAGGGGACGTTCCCCTATGGCAGTGATGGTGAACCTCTTAGAGACCGAGTGCCCAAACTGCAACCCAAAACCCACTTATTTATCGCAAAGTGCCAACACGGCGATTTAACCTGAACACCAATATCATATATCTTCCATGTACTTTATCATTTAGCTATAAAAACCTGCCTACATTCAGTGTGCTGCCTGTGCTGTTCGAAGCATGTCCTGCACTGATGAATAACAGGAAAAGTCTAAGGCATATTGGTACACCATAGACTTTCTCCAGGGTGCGGGTGCCCACAGAGAGGGCTCTGAGTGCCGCCTCTGGCACCCGTGCCATAGGTTCGCCATCACTGCCCTATGGAGTTCAGTGTTAAGGGGCGGGGTGCTGTAGAGGTCATTGTTAAGTGGGCGGGCCCCTGAGGAGGTCACTGTCAAGGGGGTGGTATGCTGTGAAACTCACTGTTAAAGGGGTAGGCTGCTGCGAAGGTCAAAGTTAAGGGGGTGGGCTTCTGTGGGGGTCCCATTTTAAGAAGGTGGGGCACTGTGGGGGGTCAGTGTTAAGTGGTGGGGGGCTGTGAAGTTCACTGTTATGGGGGATACTGTCGATATCTTTAAACGACACACACACAAACATTGAATGAAATAGATGATATATACCCCTGCAAAGCCGGATCCTTCTGCTAGTATCAAATATATAAAGCTGAGTGTATGTATGTAAAGGAATCCGCACCGTCGCATTTACAATCACTAAATTTGGCACACAGGTACATCAGTTGTCCGGGAAGGTTTTAGACCGGGTCTCAGTTCTCTAGGACGTACCGAACCTCTGGCCACCCTAGGGGCAGGCTGCTGTGGAGGTCACAGTTAAGGGGATGGTCCGCTATAGAGGTCAGTGTTAAGGGGCAGATTGCTGTAGAGGCCACTGTTAAGGGGACGGGTTGTTGTGGAAATCACTGTTAAGGAGATGGGGTACTGTGGAGGTCACTAATAAAGGTGCGGACGCTGTGGAGGTCACTGTTAAAGGGGCAGGCTGCTATAGAGGTCACTGTTAAGGGGGCGGGATGCTGTGGAGGTCACTGTTAAAGGGGCGGTCGCTGTGGAGGTCTCTGTTAAAGGGGCAGGGAACGGTGGAGGTCACACTTAAAGGGATTCTGTCATCAGAAATGAGCCCTATAAGCTAAACATATGGCGATGTCCCTTGTAAAACACTGAATTCTAAAGTGAGTTTATCAAATGCCCCTGTGGCTCTATATTCCTAAAAAAGCGGTTTATATCACCTGTCAATCACTTAAAAATGTGTCCAAGGGGACGTCTCATGGTGAAAGGTGCCCAGCTGCAGCCATGTTGTTTAGGTGCCCAGCGCCGTCTTCTCAGCTGAAATCGCCGCCCTCCCTTTCATGCGATCCACCTACCTCACGTCATCACTGCCTCTCTAACCACCGCTCGCTTCATCCAGATCCCACAAGCTTTGAACCAGGCTGTAGGAGGTTGGATGGCTGGGATGGCAGTCAGTAGAGGTTCAAGCGAAGTGCGCCTCCCGGCCGGCGCATGCGCACTCCGCTATACGAGGCCGCTGCCAGTAGTCCGCACGGGCGCATCAGGATACACCTAATGCGCACATGCGGGATCTGGATGAAGCGAGCGGTGGTTAGAGAGGCAGTGATGACGTGAGGTAGGCGGATCGCATGAAAGGGAGGGCGGCGATTTCAGCTCAGAAGACGGCGCTGGGCACCTAAACGACATGGCTGCAGCCGGGCACCTTTCACCATGAGACGTCCCCTTGGACACATTTTTAAGTGATTGACAGGTGATATAAACCGCTTTTTTAGGAATATAGAGCCACAGGGGCATTTGATAAACTCAGGATTCAGTGCTTTACAAGGGACATCGCCATATGTTTAGCTTATAGGGCTCATTTCTGATGACAGAATCCCTTTAAGGGGACGGTCCGCTATGGAGGTCAGTGTTAAGGGGTGAGGTGCTGTAGAGGTCACTGTTAAGGGGCAGGGTGTTGTGGAAATCACTGTTAACGAGACAGGGTAGTGTGGAGTTCACTAATAATGGGCCAGCCATTGTGGAGGTCACTGTTAAAGGGGATGGTGCTGTGGGTGTTACTGTTTAGGGGCAGGCCACTGTGGAGGTCCCTGTTAAAGGGGCGGGGTACTGTAGATGTCACTGTTATAGTGGATACTGTCGATAGCTTTTAACGACACACACAAACATTAAATGAAATAGATGAAATATACCTGTGCGAAGCCGGGTCCTTCTGCTAGTATATACAGTATATAATTGTAGTGAAAAAATTATTTTGCCTTTGGGGAAAAAACACAGTTCTGCAGCTTTGTTTTTGGGTTTTGCTATTATATCACCCACCATGTGATATGAATGACATTCTGCTGGTAAGTACAATTACATGGAAATGTATTTTTACTATTTTAACCCCTTAAATAAAATGCTGTTTTTGTGGTGGCAATTTCTAAGAGCTATAATTTTTTTCTTTTTCCATTGACATAGCTGTGGGTGGTCTTGTTTTTTTGTAGGACAAGCTGTAGTTTCGGTGTACACGCAAGTTTTTGATAACTTTTTTTATTTTTTTTAATGGATTTTCCAGGAGTAAAAAAGCATGGCTGCTTTATTGTTAAAGAGCATCTGTCAGCAGATTTGTACCTATGAAACTGACTGACCTCTTGCATGAGCGCTTGGCAGCTGAGGGTATCCGTGTTGGTCCTATGTACATATGTGTAAATGCTGTGAAAATGTCATCACACCTGGCCCTGTCAATCAGAGTGGAGAGGATGTGGCAGTTGCAGAGAGAGCAGAGCCTCTAGGTGTAATGGTAACGCCCCCGTTGCTCCTAGAGGCTCATTTGCCTATATAAAGACACAGGGTCAGATTTATCATTACTCGGACAGCTCACTCCACTTTCACATATGGCTAAAGTCAGTTTTAGCCAAGTCAGATTTATGATCGGCCCTTTAAGACTGTAATAAATGTGGTTTGACGGTAGCAGTTTATCCGTCAGTAAGCAGCTTTACAAAAGTTGCACGTCTTTACCAAAAAGTCGCATGTTCTATTAAAAAGTCTCAAAAGATAAGCATGGTCCTCACTGGAGTGAAATTGCGCATTTTTTTGCGACTTTTTAAATAATCCCAATAGTAAATCTGTCTAGAGATTCATTTACATAAGAAAACACGCCCACTCAGAAAACTGGCGAGCATAGTGCAGAGCAGAAAAAAGTCGCAAATTTGTGCGCAGTTTTAGCGTTTGCACATTCATTTAAATCACGTTTTTATGTTTAATAGAATTTTTTATTATGTTATTTTTAATTTTCCAGGTCAATATCTATATTTAAATGAAAACCCTAAAGTCCTACAGTTTTCACATTGGCCACTAAGGCTACTTTCACACCAGCGTTATTACTGGATCCTGCAGGATTCAGCAAAAACGCTTCCGTTACTGATAATACAACCGTCTGCACCCGTTATGAACAGATCCGGTTGTATTATCTTTAACATTGTCAAGACAGATCCGTCATGAACTCCAGTGAAAGTCAATGGGGGACGGATCCTTTTTCTATTGTGTCAGATTGTGTTCCCAGGGTGGAAAGCAAACTACAACATGTTGTGGTCTTATCTATGCTTTCCTTGTGCAATGACCTCTGCACAGGTCAGACATCATGCCTAGAAAACTCTCCCATAGAGGTCACTGAGGTCCCCTCCTGACCATTGTGTCTATGGCCCATGGGGCTGCAGTAAAGCAGTTTTCTTAATGCTTTCTAAATGCTGTTAACAACAGCTCAGGCAAGATGGCCGCCCCCATAATCATGTTTAGGAAATCGAACAAATAAATCTGTTATAAAAATAGATTAGAAAAAAAGGAGATATATTACTATCTGATTTTAACTGGCAGATAACATTTTTGGTGACACATTTCCTTTAAGAATAGAGCTGCCCTACTTTTCTTCTCTTGGACAAAAAAAAAGCTAAATTATCAAAAGTTGCATGTACTCCAAAACTACAGTTTGTTGTATAGGATGAATATCACATTATTTTTATAGTACAGTTTGTTGATACACTGTTTCTCCACAATGTATATTTTTTTACATTCTTTTTATTACATGTTTTAAAGGGTTTCTGTCACCCCATTAAACCGTTTTTTTTTTTTTTTCTTTACTAATAATCCCTATAGTGCGATCTCATGATACATAAGCAAATTAATCATTTTGGTTCAGTAGAATTTGCTAAAAATCGATTTTTAAAATATGCTAATTACCTTGCTACCAGCAAGTAGGGCGGCTACTTGCTGGTAGCAGCCGCATCCTCCGATGGTAATGACGCCCCCTCGGCATGCTGATTGACAGGGCCAGGGAAGGGAATCGTTCTCTGCTGGCGCTGTTAGAATTTGAAATCTCGCGCCTGCGCCGTACCTGTCTTCAATCGGCGCAGGCGCACTGAGAGGCGGCCGCTCTCTCGACCGCTCCATCCTCAATGCGCCTGCGTCGATGACGTCATCACGTACACCCGGAAGAGAAGACGCCGGCATCGCTGGAAGGAGGCGGAGAGTCTGGTGACGTCGCTGGATGCTCGAATCAGGTAAGTATGTACATAATAAGCATGCTGGCACAAAAACCACCAACGAAATGGGAATAAATAATTTTATAAAAATGACAGTTATTAACACTATACCACCAACGATTATTACTAATAAATCTCTTCCGGGTGTACTTGATGACGTCATCGACGCAGGCGCATTGAGGATGGAGCGATCGAGAGAGCGGCCGCCTCTCAGTGCGCCTGCGCCGATTGAAGACAGGTACGGCGCAGGCGCGAGATTTCAAATTCTAACAGCGCCAGCAGAGAACGATTCCCTTCCCTGGCCCTGTCAATCAGCATGCCGAGGGGGCGTCATTACCATCGGAGGATGCGGCTGCTACCAGCAAGTAGCCGCCCTACTTGCTGGTAGCAAGGTAATTAGCATATTTTAAAAATCGATTTTTAGCAAATTCTACTGAACCAAAATGATTAATTTGCTTATGTATCATGAGATCGCACTATAGGGAATATTAGTAAAGAAAAAAAAAAAAAAAAAGGTTTAATGGGGTGACAGAAACCCTTTAAGTCCCACTAGGGGACTTGATTGAGGTATTGCTTGATTGCTGATACACTGGAGTACTTATGTATTACAGTGTATTATACGATGTAAGATAGCATATCTATTTATCTTCATTAGATCCTTAGCTGCCATGGAAACCCATCAGCGCCCTGCAATCACATTGGGGATGTACCTATGGGGTGACAGATGGAGCCTCATTCCTCTGTCTAGGCATTCAGATGCGAATGCCTTTATTGTCTATGTGTCACCCTTCGGTGTGGGAGGGAAACACCACACCGAGCATAAGATGGAAGGGGGGAACAGGGAATCAGTGCTGAAAACTAGGGAAGGAAGATGGACACCTCCTAGTAAAACCCTAACCAAAATCCTGACTGACTACCAGTATGAACAGACCCCAGAGGTAGGTGTGTTCATACGCAGGAATACCTAGAGTCCTATCTAGCCCTATAAAGCCCTGGTACTAATGGCAGGGACATGATTGGGTTATTGGTTATCCCACAGGGCCTCTCACTACCCCCTTGATGATAACCCAATCCCGCCCTTCCCCAACAAAAACACGCGCAGCCACTGATCGGATTAAATCGGCCACAGCAGCCGCTTTTAATAATAAATTAAATACATAACATATATAAATATAACAGTAACATAGACCCTGACGAGAGAGGTCGTAGAAGCTTCAAATTTTAAAACATTCCTAAACCCAAACACGGCAATTCCATCTTGCCTCCAGCTGCGAAACTCCAGCTCGGAGACACCAACTGATGGACGCCTCTCCGAACCAACCAAATGCCTCAACTATAAGAGTCCAGCCCCCACCATAGAGGCCCCCCCATTTTCCAATACCGTCCAATACCACCAGCTTCCATGACCTCCCACCGCTACGACTGCCGTGACAGCCACACTACAATATCCCATCTTGACCACAAAACTGCCTGCCACCAACCCCACCAAACAACCATACCCGGCGCACCCAGGCTCCATACCTATCCCTTCCACCTTCTGAACTGTGTTGTTTTTTTATTTATTTTTTTAAATTAAAACCCAACTAAACAATATAACAAGGGGAGGGTGGGCAGGAGTTTACTTTTTCCACAAAATGGCGCCCCCTCCATGCGTCCACCCCCCTTTTATTACCTAAACCCCATCTCCTCTGCCTAAACCGCTCCAATCCGCACTTTAACCCCTTACCTCCCGGCCCTGCACCAAAAACCCATCATGTCGGCCTCCCCTTATTTTTAGTCCAGCCTCACTAGACTACCTGTTCCTCCAAAAGGAAGGACGAACATGAGTCTCCTTCAGGCCTAATACAAACAATAGGGAAAAGCAACACACAGAACCCAAACAAGATACAAAAAGGGAACGAAAAGACTTAACTTCAAAGGGGCTATGAATGCCCCAGAGATCCACACACCAGCAATCCACAACTGAAACTGAAGCTAACTGAAGCTATAAACCGCACAGCATAGTGGGAGAAGCAACAAGGAAGGTTAGATGACCACATAAGCAACACCTGGAGGCAAGGGGTGTGGTCATTACCAGAAACAACACAGACGCCTATTGACCCACAAGGAAAACCTGTCAGATCAAACCACGTGTTGCCAGTCTCACCGATCTCCTGCCACCTGTCGCGGAAACGTCCGTGACACTATGGCATCTGAGGGGTTCAATGGCTTATATCTGATCCTGGCTATAACAGCAGGGTGTTAGCTATTAGTTACAAATGGTACCCAGTAGCAATGGTGTAAACACATGCTAAGTGCATACGTAGTTGCAGCGCCACAAATGTACAAGGTGCAACTCAGGGCGGTACCCTGTGAATTTTGTACACAAAAGGACATTCTAGATCAGTGTATTCCAGCCAGGATACCCAGGAACCCTGGGGTACCTTGAGCCCTGTTCATTAGTTCTCCAGAACATAGCAACAGCAAGAACTGTCACCTGTATTGTAGGAAGTCAAATGATTGCAGCTGCTTAAAAGATGGTGTGCAAAGCAGGAGACATACAGGGAGTGCAGAATTATTAGGCAAGTTGTATTTTTGAGGATTAATTTTATTATTGAACAACAACCATGTTCTCAATGAACCCAAAAAACTCATTAATATCAAAGCTGAATATTTTTGGAAGTAGTTTTTAGTTTGTTTTTAGTTTTAGCTATTTTAGGGGGATATCTGTGTGTGCAGGTGACTATTACTGTGCATAATTATTAGGCAACTTAACAAAAAACAAATATATACCCATTTCAATTATTTATTTTTACCAGTGAAACCAATATAACATCTCAACATTCACAAATATACATTTCTGACATTCAAAAACAAAACAAAAACAAATCAGTGACCAATATAGCCACCTTTCTTTGCAAGGACACTCAAAAGCCTGCCATCCATGGATTCTGTCAGTGTTTTGATCTGTTCACCATCAACATTGCGTGCAGCAGCAACCACAGCCTCCCAGACACTGTTCAGAGAGGTGTACTGTTTTCCCTCCTTGTAAATCTCACATTTGATGATGGACCACAGGTTCTCAATGGAGTTCAGATCAGGTGAACAAGGAGGCCATGTCATTAGATTTTCTTCTTTTATACCCTTTCTTGCCAGCCACGCTGTGGAGTACTTGGACGCGTGTGATGGAGCATTGTCCTGCATGAAAATCATGTTTTTCTTGAAGGATGCAGACTTCTTCCTGTACCACTGCTTGAAGAAGGTGTCTTCCAGAAACTGGCAGTAGGACTGGGAGTTGAGCTTGACTCCATCCTCAAACCGAAAAGGCCCCACAAGCTCATCTTTGATGATACCAGCCCAAACCAGTACTCCACCTCCACCTTGCTGGCGTCTGAGTCGGACTGGATCTCTCTGCCCTTTACCAATCCAGCCACGGGCCCATCCATCTGGCCCATCAAGACTCACTCTCATTTCATCAGTCCATAAATCCTTAGAAAAATCAGTCTTGAGATATTTCTTGGCCCAGTCTTAACGTTTCAGCTTGTGTGTCTTGTTCAGTGGTGGTCGTCTTTCAGCCTTTCTTACCTTGGCCATGTCTCTGAGTATTGCACACCTTGTGCTTTTGGGCACTCCAGTGATGTTGCAGCTCTGAAATATGGCCAAACTGGTAGCAAGTGGCATCTTGGCAGCTGCACGCTTGACTTTTCTCAGTTCATGGGCAGTTATTTTGCGCCTTGGTTTTTCCACACGCTTCTTGCGACCCTGTTGACTATTTTGAATGAAACGCTTGATTGTTCGATGATCACGCTTCAGAAGCTTTGCAATTTTAAGAGTGCTGCATCCCTCTGCAAGATATCTCACTATTTTTGACTTTTCTGAGCCTGTCAAGTCCTTCTTTTGACCCATTTTGCCAAAGGAAAGGAAGTTGCCTAATAATTATGCACACCTGATATAGGGTGTTGATGTCATTAGACCACACCCCTTCTTATTACAGAGATGCACATCACCTAATATGCTTAATTGGTAGTAGGCTTTCGAGCCTATATAGCTTGGAGTAAGACAACATGCATAAAGAGGATGATGTGGTCAAAATAATCATTTGCCTAATAATTCTGCACGTAGTGTATCTGAGGAAAATTATGGAGCCAGATAAGAATTCTTGAAAGCTTTTCCTGCCCCTGCACCACACTTCTTTGAGGCATTAGGGGTTCCTCATCAATGGAAACAATTTTCAGGGGTTCTGTTCTCCTGCGGTAAGGACATTGGAAATCACTGCTATAGATTCTAAGGGAGCCTTCACATGCTGCAGATATTGTTGCAGAAATGTATGCGCCTGAAAATCAGTTCCATTGACTTGAATGGGGTTTGTAGAACTCCATGTGCTTACTACCCCATTAAAATTAATGAAACTGACTCTGAGTTGCAAATTTCTGCAACAAAATTCTCAGTGTGTGAGGGCACCCTAAACGTGCTGCATAGTACACTGCTCAAAAAAATAAAGGGAACACTTAAACAACACAATGTAACTCCAAGTCAATCACACTTCTGTGAAATCAAACTGTTCCCTCAGGAAGCAACACTGAGTGACAATCCATTTCACATGCTGTTGTGCAAATGGGATAGACAACAGGTGGAAATTATAGGCAATTAGCAAGACACCCCCAATAAAGGAGTGGTTCTGCAGGTGGTGACCACAGACCATTTCTCAGTTCCTATGCTTCCTGGCTGATGTTTTGGTCACTTTTGAATGCTGGCGGTGCTTTCACTCTAGTGGTAGAATGAGACGGAGTCTACAACCCACACAAGTGGCTCAGGTAGTGCAGCTTATCCAGGATGGCACATTAATGCGAGCTGTGCCAAGAAGGTTTGCTGTGTCTGTCAGCGTAGTGTCCAGAGCATGGAGGCGCTACCAGGAGACAGGCCAGTATATCAGGAGACGTGGAGGAGGCCGTAGGAGGGCAACAACCCAGCAGCAGGACCGCTACCTCCGCCTTTGTGCAAGGAGGAACAGGAGGAGCACTGCCAGAGCCCTGCAAAATGACCTCCAGCAGGCCACAAATGTGCATGTGTCTGCTCAAACGGTCAGAAACAGACTCCATGAGGGTGATATGAGGGCCCGACGTCCACAGGTGGGGGTTGTGCTTACAGCCCAACACCGTGCTGGACGATTGGCATTTGCCAGAGAACACCAAGATTGGCAAATTCGCCACTGGCGCCCTGTGCTCTTCACAGATGAAAGCAGGTTCACACTGAGCACATGTGACAGTTGTGACAGAGTCTGGAGACGCCGTGGAGAACGTTCTGCTGCCTGCAACATCCTCCAGCATGACCGGTTTGGCATTGGGTCAGTAATGGTGTGGGGTGGCATTTCTTTGGAGGGCCGCACAGCCCTCCATGTGCTCGCCAGAGGTAGCCTGACTGCCATTAGGTACCGAGATGAGATCCTCAGACCCCTTGTGAGACCATATGCTGGTGCGGTTGGCCCTGCGTTCCTCCTAATGCAAGACAATGCTAGACCTCATGTGGCTGGAGTGTGTCAGCAGTTCCTGCAAGACGAAGGCATTGATGCTATGGACTGGCCCGCCCGTTCCCCAGACCTGAATCCAATTGAGCACATCTGGGACATCATGTCTCGCTCTATCCACCAATGTCCCGTTGCACCACAGACTGTCCAGGAGTTGGCAGATGCTTTAGTCCAGGTCTGGGAGAAGATCCCTCAGGAGACCGTCCGCCACCTCATCAGGAGCATGCACAGGCGTTGTAGGGAGGTCATACAGGCACGAGGGAGGCCACACACACTACTGAGCCTCATTTTGACTTGTTTTAAGGACATTACATCAAAGTTGGATCAGCCTGTAGTGTGTTTTTCCACTTTAATTTTGAGTGTGACTCCAAATCCAGACCTCCATGGGTTAAAAAATTTGATTTCCATTTTTTTATTTTTGTGTGATTTTGTTGTTAGCACATTCAACTATGTAAAGAACCAAGTATTTCAGAAGAATATTTAATTAACTCAGATCTAGGATGTGTTATTTTTGTGTTCCCTTTATTTTTTTGAGCAGTGTAGTATGAAAACAGAGGATGATAATGAAAGCAACATAAAATTGCACCCTTTTAACTATATTACCTGAACTAACGCTGTATACATGCATGATCAGCCAAATGTGTCTGCATCTTGTGTGTAAAACTTTTGGTCTGAATTCTAGTTATTAACAATTCATTTTAGGAAGGTCTACCTTGTAATTTTGGTGATTCTCATTGTATAATATGGTCCAGGTTACTAATTTCACTAATTTGACAAATTTTATTGTCAGAAAAACAGAAAACAACAAAAAGGGATCCTGTATTTTAGGCATCTGTTATGCTCAGTTATGCACATTTTGCATCCGTTTTAGTAATTTCCATCTGATATCCGTTATTTTGGATGAAAAAAAAGTCCTACACAAAGTATTTTTTTCCGTCTAAATCGCTATAAATCAGGTATACCCAGGCCACTCTGCGGCTGTGCTGTGGGCATGTTGCGGCCATGCTGCGGTGAAGAACTGCGTGGCCAATTGGAGCAAAACTGCCTTTCATTTTATAATGAAGACTGCACTGTATAGTCTTTCTTCATTGTTAATGGCCGCGCTGCAACTTTAATGCACCTTTGAATAGGGGATGTACCCACTTCTCCAACTCTAGCGCTCTCCTGCCCTACAGGTGGGAGCCCTTCTTCTGCCATTTGCTTTTCCTCCTTTTCCACATCATCTAATATCGATGAGACTATGTCATCAGGAACATACAGCTCCTCCTCTCTCTGCGCCTCGCTGACTTTTGTAGGACATGGAAACTTTGAAGGATGATTTGGAAGAAGTAAAGCCAGCAAAAGATGAGGACGGTCATCATTAAGACCTGGCCACCTAAGGGGTGCAGGGGTTGGCACGTTGGCACCAGAGTAATAAAGGCTTCCATCTTATTGGTGTTAAATTACATTTACGGCTGAAGTAGGAATAAGTAAATGTAGGAATAAATAAATTTTCGCCCCATAAGACGCATTTCCCCCCCCAAAAAAGGGGAGGAAAAAAATGTCCATGTGGGGTGAATACTAATGAGCGCTTCCATTATGGAAGCGCTCATTAGTACCGGAGGTCCGGGAAGCGGTGAAGGCTCTGTAGTCACTACTTCCTGGTCCTCTGCTGTCGGCTGTGCTGTGTATGCGCACAGCATGAGGGCGCTCTGACCTCACACTATGTGCGTCGGATCACAGTACATCC
Organism: Bufo bufo; assembly: GCF_905171765.1. Classification (NCBI taxonomy): domain Eukaryota; kingdom Metazoa; phylum Chordata; class Amphibia; order Anura; family Bufonidae; genus Bufo; species Bufo bufo. Next base: position 502,460,236 of record NC_053393.1, on the reverse strand, counting down.
AACGGCAGGAATAGCAGGAGGACCTGTGGAGGTGAGGAGCGGTGGCGTCCAGATCAGAAGTAAGTGTGGTTTTTTTTTGTTTTTTTTATTGCTGTGGGGCTGGGGGACTGATCTAAGGCTGACCTGAGGCAGGGGGCTTATCTGCTGGGGCTGACCTGAGGCAGGGGGCTCATCTGCTGGGGCTGCTCTGGGGCTGAGGCTGACCTGAGGCAGGGGGCTCATCTGCTGTGGATGATCTGAGGCTGGGGCTGATCTAAGGCAGGGGGCTGATGTGAGGCTGGGGGCTGATGTGAGGCTGGGGGCTGATCTGAGGCAGGAGGCTGATCTGAAGCAGAGGGATCAGCTGAGGCAGAGGGGTCATCTGAAGCATTGGGGGCTGATCTGTGGCATGGGGACTGATCTGTGACATGGGGGCTGATCTGAGGCCTTATTAGGAGTCTTATTAACATTGGGGGTCTTATTGGGGCTGTGAGCTGAGGTCTGATTAAGATTGGGGGTCTGACGGGTGGTCTGATCTGACGTCGAATAAAAAAATAATAATAATCTTATTGCGAAAAATACGGTAAAACTGATGCAGCATAAGTCCCCCTGCAGTCTCCCTGCTCTCTGCCTTTCCAATATTCTTCTATTAATTGTTTTCAGCAACACTGTCCCTAGTGCATGAGCGCTTGTCACATCTCTCCTTATGCTCAGATCACAGGACAGTTGTGGAGACTGCACGGGATGAGGATTTTATAAGGCTGTGACATCACAGGGGACGGCTATCTGTGGACTGGGTGGCTCAACGGGATTATGGGTGATATTGTGTTCCTGGGTTTGTCTCCTCTACCCTTAGTTTCGCTTTGTAACATGTGCAGCCTCCATTTTAGGAAAACCTGATTTGTTACCCCAAGCAAGAGGAAATTCAGATTTGTTGCAAATTGAAATTTTCCTAAACTTCGGACCAAATTCCGCTTCAAATGCTCCTCTTTGCTGAACACTAGTGTATATATATATGTATGTAATAGAAAAAACCACTGGCAGCACCACCCAACAAAAGGTAAGGAAAAAAAAAGGCAGGTGCAATGTCCAAGTATGGCAACAGGTGCTTACCCACTTGTATAGAATGAAAAATCAGACTGCACTCCAGATGAATTTTCAATGAAACAATATGTTTTCATTCACCCATAAAGTGGCAAAGAGCCAAATATATATATATATGTATATATACAGAAAAAAAGGGCAGCACCGACATACGGTAGATTGAGAAAATGGCAAATCAAAACCGGGTGCACGCTCAATGGGAATAAGCTTACCCAATATAAAACTGTAAAAGCGAGCAGCACTCCAACGCATATTAAGGTGGAAAAAAAAAAGTTTATTCACCCATATGGTGTAGCGACGTTTCGGCTCTATACAGGGAGTGCAGAATTATTAGGCAAGTTGTATTTTTGAGGATTAATTTTATTATTGAACAACAACCATGTTCTCAATAAACCCAAAAAACTCATTAATATCAAAGCTGAATATTTTTGGAAGTAGTTTTTAGTTTGTTTTTAGTTTTAGCTATTTTAGGGGGATATCTGTGTGTGCAGGTGACTATTACTGTGCATAATTATTAGGCAACTTAACAAAAAACAAATATATACCCATTTCAATTATTTATTTTTACCAGTGAAACCAATATAACATCTCAACATTCACAAATATACATTTCTGACATTCAAAAACAAAACAAAAACAAATCAGTGACCAATATAGCCACCTTTCTTTGCAAGGACACTCAAAAGCCTGCCATCCATGGATTCTGTCAGTGTTTTGATCTGTTCACCATCAACATTGCGTGCAGCAGCAACCACAGCCTCCCAGACACTGTTCAGAGAGGTGTACTGTTTTCCCTCCTTGTAAATCTCACATTTGATGATGGACCACAGGTTCTCAATGGGGTTCAGATCAGGTGAACAAGGAGGCCATGTCATTAGATTTTCTTCTTTTATACCCTTTCTTGCCAGCCACGCTGTGGAGTACTTGGAAGCGTGTGATGGAGCATTCTCCTGCATGAAAATCATGTTTTTCTTGAAGGATGCAGACTTCTTCCTGTACCACTGCTTGAAGAAGGTGTCTTCCAGAAACTGGCAGTAGGACTGGGAGTTGAGCTTGACTCCATCCTCAACCCGAAAAGGCCCCACAAGCTCATCTTTGATGATACCAGCCCAAACCAGTACTCCACCTCCACCTTGCTGGCGTCTGAGTCGGACTGGAGCTCTCTGCCCTTTACCAATCCAGCCACGGGCCCATCCATCTGGCCCATCAAGACTCACTCATTTCATCAGTCCATAAAACCTTAGAAAAATCAGTCTTGAGATATTTCTTGGATCAGTCTTGACGTTTCAGCTTGTGTGTCTTGTTCAGTGGTGGTCGTCTTTCAGCCTTTCTTACCTTGGCCATGTCTCTGAGTATTGCACACCTTGTGCTTTTGGGCACTCCAGTGATGTTGCAGCTCTGAAATATGGCCAAACTGGTGGCAAGTGGCATCTTGGCAGCTGCACGCTTGACTTTTCTCAGTTCATGGGCAGTTATTTTGCGCCTTGGTTTTTCCACACGCTTCTTGCGACCCTGTTGACTATTTTGAATGAAACGCTTGATTGTTCGATGATCACGCTTCAGAAGCTTTGCAATTTTAAGAGTGCTGCATCCCTCTGCAAGATATCTCACTATTTTTGACTTTTCTGAGCCTGTCAAGTCCTTCTTTTGACCCATTTTGCCAAAGGAAAGGAAGTTGCCTAATAATTATGCACACCTAATATAGGGTGTTGATGTCATTAGACCACACCCCTTCTCATTACAGAGATGCACATCACCTAATATGCTTAATTGGTAGTAGGCTTTCGAGCCTATACAGCTTGGAGTAAGACAACATGCATAAAGAGGATGATGTGGTCAAAATACTCATTTGCCTAATAATTCTGCACGCAGTGTACCAGAGCCTTTCTCAAGCAAAGTAACAGGACAAAGTGAACAAACTATATACCCACAAAACATTACATCATAGTGTCACATGACTAATACATCAATTAGTACCATTAACCTTTAAAGTGTATCAAGAAAACATCAATGACAAAAAATACAAATTATCTATGTGTACAGATCATTATTAAAGTATCTCATATTCCAAATACATTATCTAAATACAATTCATAAAATATTGTGTATAAACATACTGTTTTATTAAAAAATCTTACATATTTACATTTACATATGTGCATTCCGCATTGAACTGGTTAAAAATCTAAAGTGCCAGGTGCTGATAATAAAATGCGCTGAGAAAGAATAAAATCTATGTTACATAAGGACACACTGACCCGGTGTAACGCGATCCCATGTGCGCTTCAATGTCGGCATTGGCATGTGGAGAACCTTACTACGCATGTCCCGGATTACGTACATAATGCCCGCGTCATCATGACGAAAATGTATATATATATATGTAATATATATGTCATATATATGTCATATATATGTCAAACAAGTATTATGTATAAACCGATAGCAACATACAGGTAATGTTACATGCAGACAATCCTTGTAATAATTAGACCTGACTCTACAGCTTTCTGCCTGTAAACTCTGGTTAACCCTCCAGCATAACCATTGTAAAACTATGTGGGTGCCATTGGCATTCTGCCTGCATGTTACGTTCTGAGAGACGCTTATCATGTGAGCCATTATTAATGGAATTTGAACAACATAAGTATTAAAATAACTCACACTTGAAATTGTTAAAAGTTACTATTCTCTCATGACCCTACATTCCCTACAGCTTCAGACTCCAGGATGGAGACAGAATGAAATAAAAGATTGGAGGAATTTCAGATGAAATATCACAGGGTTGATTTATAGTCTGCTTCTATGCATGGTAGCCCAGCCTTTTGGGCTGAAGAATTTGAGTGCAGAGGTTGTGGTCACACCCTGCCTTGGAGCCTTAAAGGGTCCAAAATGCCCCATATAAATACTATCTACTGTATGTTTTACATTCCTTCCCTTCCTTCCTCCCTTTTTTTTAACTTCCTTCCCTCCATTCCTCTCTCCCTTCCTTCTTCCCTCCATTCCCCTCTCTCTCCCTTCCTTTCTTTCCCCTTCCTCTCTATTCTTTCCTTTGTTTCTTTCTTTCTCCCTCTCTTTCTTTTTCTTCCTTCCTTCCTTTCCTCCCTCTCTCCTTTCCTTGATTTCTGTTCAACAGGGAGGAAGTAAAGGGCCGCAGTAATTAGTAACTCAATTAGAAACTTGAATTCGTACATTGAGGTGCATATCCTAAAAAGTTTTGTGTGGAGAATTGAATGCTTTAGGAATAAACACTGCCAATATACATAATACCCCCATCAGTACAGTATACAGTGATGAGCAAAAGGGTAACAATGTTTAAAACTTTTGACTTTCAGGCTTCATATCTCACCATCCACTACAGCTTTGAATGTGAGACTACCATCATTTTATAGACAATCACCTTGGCTATCTTATACATTAATTGGAATTGCAGCTATTTAGCATATGATTAGTTATGCAGCTTCTTGTCATGTAACTCAATTTTTTTATTTATTTTTTGTTAGTATTTTGTAAATCCACCTTTCACTTTCAACACTAATCAGATTCAAGCTTTTCTCCACCAAAATCTGTTCCCAGGTCTCTTCTACATGTTCATAATGTTGGTACATACTGGTCAACTCACTTGGGTATGAATATAGCAATTTCTTCAACTCTTACCTACAAGTGTTTGATTGCGTTGGTGTCTAGGGACTGTGGGGGCCAATCCAGCACCTCTACTTCATTGTCATTGAACCATTTATTCGCCAATCTCAACGTATGTTTCAGGTCACTGTCCTGCTGGAACACTATGTGGTCCATTTCATACCCATAGTACTTGAGTGTATTAAGTAACTCATCTTGTAGGACACTCACATATAGATCAGCATTGAGACCACCATCGATCCTGGTCAAGTATCCAACACCTTTGGCTGTGAAACAATCCCATATCAGGCTTCCTCCACTGAACTTGACAGTCCCATAAATTTCTCGATCCGTTAGCCCCCTTTCCCTTGTTTCTTCCAGACCCATTTGCACCCCATCAGAATCCAGTCTATTGACTTTCGTCTCATCGCTCTATATCACCAGTTTCCAATCTTCTACTGTCCACTGTTCGTACTTTTTAGCAAACTCGAGCCAACCCTTCTTATGACAATATTGCAGTCGAGGCTTCTTCACCTTTTTTTCAGGCCACCATTCTAGACTGGCTTAATCCGCGTTGCACGATGCTTGCATGGACGTCTGATCTCACTATTACGAAGCATACAAGCCACCTCCACTGCCGTGTTTGTCGCTCCAGAACCGATAGACGTTGTGATGAGCTGACTTGTTGACTCTGATATTTTGACTGGACGTCTATCTTCTGGCTTTGGAATGGATCAACCGACTTAATTTCGTATTCTTAATTTCTCACAGGATGTAATTTGGCAATTTTCTTGGCTGAGATACCGCTATCGATGAGCTGGATGATGCTGTTTCTCGTTTCTTGGGAAATCTTCTTCATGGCTGCTCCTGGATTCAAACCAGTGACCTTTCTCTTGGGAACCAACCCCTAATAACACACTGAGCTATTAGGGAATGTGAAAACAGGTTGTAATTTGTAGTATACAAGAAGATTTTTCCACCACCAGGAGCAAAACAGTAACAATGCAGTTACATGACAATAATCTGCATAACTAATCATATGCTAAATGGTTGCAAGTCCAATTCATATATGAGATAAAATTGGAAAAAAGATGGTGGCTCTCTAACTGTTCCACTTTTGGAATGGTGCACTACCCCTCAGCACTCCCAAATGCTGATACGTAGAGATTTGTTTAAAACTTGAATAGGGGGTCACTCAGTATCAGGCAAACACACAATAGATTGGTATCCACATTAAACTTTATAGGCATAAAATATAGCAAGCTACAATATCGCATGCAGATTAAAACATCTCATAAAAACACAATTGCAAACACTAAAAATATATATGCTAGAAAATATGTATATATACCGCACTCTAATGCCACACTTGACACAAAGTCCCAATATCAATAATCGTAATGGCCGCAATGTGGGGGAATAGAAAGATGGCCCAAATAACAAGTCCGTCTAGTTTAGGTCAAGCTGTTATCAAACCGAGCTATAAAAAGTCATCAATTCATCCATATAGCGTATATAGCAAAAGAGATGGGTACAGTTGTATTAATTGGTTGGTTGTACGTTACCACATCTTTATCCAGTAATCACTGGGTCTTTTGCCTGGCGTGATGTTCGTATCAGTCCACCGTATAGGTGAGATCTCTGCACGGAACACAGTGATGTTACAGGATTCTCTGCTGTGACCTTCCAGGACCTACGTGGCGTCCCACGTGGTTCACTGCTTGGTCATGTGCCGCTGACGTCTTCTAAGCGGGGATTCAAATCACCTGTATTCGATGTTTGATGAATTCAGACGTGATCGATGTTCCAAATGTTGAATGATACACGTCGAAATTAACAATATGGAGCGCTCCTATTTCGATGATCCCTCACTGTTGTTACCATATATGAGATAGCCAGACATCTGGGGTCAACAACAATCAGTTGTTCAAAATGTATCGACTTTTCGGGGATTTACAGCTCATCTCGTCACTTTTTAAAAAAATGGGTGGAGTGGGAAAGTTCAGGGGCGGCTATAGCCAGCCCAGTCAATTTATTATAACCTACACATGGATGATGGTATGAATAATAGCAGAAATCAACACCAGCGTCCTTTCTAGTGTTCATCTCTGTTTTGGCGCATTGACCTGCACAAAATTATTAAGAGGCATGCGCCCCTTTATATTTATGGCACATCTGACTCCAGGAACGGATAGAATAAAATCTGTGTGTAATATGCTCGTCTTAATAAATGTCCCCGTAAGTGTCAAGTTAACACTTGCTACATCTGTATATTGGCAGCATTTCCTCTCATATATGAGAACATCCACTGGAAATAAAATGTGAACATAGCCTACGCTGACGGCACAGTGTTTATATCAGGTAGATAAAATATATCTGCAAATATGCCACCCCTGCAGTCCTGGAAGGCACCCACCAAGTGTAAAGAGCTCACTTTGGCTTTTTGATGGTTCACCCGGTCCATGTTTCCCATGTTTCCCAGAGTATATGTGAGTTGTTCTGTAATGCTATGAATGGAGTATCTTTTTAATTAGGAAAAAAAATGTTTGAGAGCACAACCAACAAGGCTCATACTGTAGTATAACGTTACAAGACACACAGTGGAAGCAATTTATGAGTAATCAATCAGAACATTAAAACAGAGAGGGAAACGCGTGGGCGCTTGTGTTCCAGCCTGCACATCTAGCAAGTAAGGGAGTTGTTGTAGATTTTTATTTTTCTAAACTTAGGGCAATGTGAACTACCTGGAGGCATCAAAAGTTCACGGGTTCACTGCGGTCAGTTATTCTACAGGACTTCCTATTACAAATATGATATTATTTTAACTGGGAACATCAGAAAGGGTAAGAGGAAAATCTTAATCCCATTCCTGTGGTAATATCATCCAAAGCAGAAGGAGACGCCGGTAAAGCTTAGATGGTACAAAGATCGGGGGAAGAAGTAGTTTCGTTACATTTCTTGAAGAAATCATTGGAGAGGAGGTCACTCAAAAGGCAGCAGTCATGACATCCATTCTATAAACACATCTGAACAGGGGCATAGCTATAGGGGGTGCTCAGCGAGCAGTTGCCTTCGTCCTGATGCCTACAGGCCCCTCTGGTACATAAAAAAATATCAGTAATAATAATGGCACATGGTAGGGGGGTGACCATATTACAAAATTTGCATTATGACCCATGAGCTTTATGCTAAGTTACTTTTCTGCTTCTGAATGTATCCCTTCATATTCTTGGCCATTTCATCTTGCTGCACTTGGCAAGAAGTCCTCCTCTCACGGCCCACCTAAATAGTTCAGGACAGCACATTGCTGGTCACTGTTGAAGGCCATGCTACTAGCCATGGTGCTTGAACCCCTGATCTCACACCTGATGACTAGTTCCTAGGGAAAGGGGAACTGGTGCTATCATATGGGCACTTTATGGCAAGGTAATATGTACACATCGTTTGGAGAAGTCAATGGAGGAAAAGTTGAGATGTTGCAGTAAGGAATTCCACATCAGGCTGTCGATAAGTATTGGGGCTGTTATTTGAGGTTTTAAGGTCCTTTGTACACTTTTAACCTAAAATAAAATGTTCAATACTTACGATCAGTTTGACATGAAATTCCTTACAGCAGTGCCCCTACAAGTCCCACCTCTTCCTCCATTTCTTCGAGTGTTCTGTCTTTTCTTTTCAAAATCTCTTTATTGTTTTCAAAGTAAGGTAGAATGAACAGCACAACAGAGGAAATAAACTCATGGTGTCAGTGCATAAGGTCATCATTGGTTCACACCTATACCCCCATTTTAAATCGATATTGAGCATCACACACAACTATCCTAGTTGTCCCTTCGCAGATATTCCAATAAACAAGTTTCCTAGGGTTCGCCCAGGAGAAAGCAGCTCCCCCCTTCTCCTCACCCCATCACCCCCTCAAGTCTCTTATCCCTTCCTTCCCTACTCTGTCTAGTTACGCGTTTCTGGTGTTCTACTAGTTCTAGGTCAGTGATGGCTAACCTCCGCCACTCCAGCAGGGCTGGTGCAAGGATTTTTGCCACCCTAGGCAAAAGCTAATTTTGCCGCCCCTTGACTCCGCCCATTGACCACACCCCTTTTTCCGCCCCTTTTTCAGCCACCTATTGCATGCAACATTTAACTATGGTCGTGTACCCTGTGCCAGTCTATGGTCATGTACCCTGTGCCAGTCTGACTATAGTCGCGTACCCTGTGCCAGTCTGACTATGGTCATTTATATATAATATCGCGGGATTGCGCGCCCGAAGTCAGGGCCGGTGCAAGGATTTTTGTCAACAGAAGCAAATGTACATTCCCCCCCCCCCCCCCCCCCCCATCATTTCACATTTCTGCCCCTCATGATTCATGTCCATTTCTTGCCCCCTCCCCATCATTTCACATTTCTGCCCCTCATGATTCATGTCCATTTCTTGCCCATCCCATGTGCTAATATCATAGTGCCATCCTCTCCCCCTTCCCCCAAATGTGCCAGTATAAAGTGCCTCTCTCTTCCCTCCTCCATGTGTCAGTATCAGGGAGCCAATAGCCCCCCCCTCCCCCGTGGCAGTAAAGTAACAGTCCGGTATTAAAAAAAAAAAAAAAAAAATATCAGAAAAGTTTCTCCTGGGACTTGAACTCACAACCTTTCACACCAGAAGCAAGGCATTTAACCACACAGCTATGAAAGCAGTGTAGCCAGTTACTTAAAAAAAAAAGTTAAGTAGCAGTCCGGTATTAAAAAAAAAAAAAAAAAACACTTTCAGAAAGGCTTCTCCTGGGATTTGAACTCACAACCTTTTCACATCAGAGGCAAGGCATTTACCCTCACAGCCATGAAAGCTGTATTACTAGATGCTTTAAAAATATATATATATATAAGACTTCTACCGTAGGTAACTTTGATAGTGTACATCCATACACATGATAGCTGCCCCAATACACTGTGTATGGATGTAGCAGAGCTGGGTGTGTTGGGGCAGCTGATATGTGTATGGATGTACACTAGGTATCAAAGTTACCTACAGTAGAAGTCTTATATATATATATATATATTTTTTTTTTTTTAAGCAAATAGTAATACAGCTTTCATGGCTGTGAGGGTAAATGCCTTGGCTTTGATGTGTGAAACTTTTCTGAAAGAAAGCCTAAATGAGATTTAAATACACCAGGGTCTCGTAGCTGCGACAGCTGCGTGCCGCTCTCTCTGCCTGAAGCGAACTCATCGGAGCGCATCCGGCCGGCAAGTACAGGAAGGAGAAGAGATGAGATGATGTCAGATGGATGACACAAGTAGGGGGCGGGGCGCAGGCGGCGGCTGGCGCCCCCAGGCAGAGTGGCGCTCTACATGGTTGCCTACTCTCCTTATGGGTGGCGCCGGCCCTGCATTACAGCTGTGGTAAAACTACAACTCCCAAGAGGCACACTTGCTTGGTTGTTCTCAGAACTTCATAGAAATGAATGGAGCATGCTGGGAGTTGTAGTTTCACCACATCTGGAGTAGTGATGAGCGGGAGGTGCCATATTCGATTGAATATTTGTCTTATATTCGTCTAAATAGAATATATGGCCCATAAACAGGTAGGAACTAGTGTTAGGGACCACTCAAATAGAGGCAACCTTGACGTGGTGAGTGGCTTATTACGCTTTGGCCAAAATGTACACCAATATAGCGAATATATTCGTTATTTAGAATATTCGTCTTTTTTTTTTTCAATCTGTACTGTTATTCCACTTTGGCATACTCCTCCCCGACAAGCGTCCCCGTCACCATGGGAACGCCTGTGGGTTAGAATATACCATCGGATCTGAGTTTTCACGATCTCAGGGATGGTATTTTCTAACCCACAGGCGTTCCCATGGTGACGGGGACACTTGCAGGGGAGGAGTATGCGATCAACTGTACAGATTGGAAAAAAAGGCGAATATTCTAAATAATAAATATATTCCCTATATTGCTATATATTCGTTTTTTACAATATTCGTGAATTTTGTTTTCCATATGAAAACATGATTCCTTCCTGCTTAAGTTGCTTGTGGGCCAATGACTCATTGACCCACAAGAAAGAAGCAGGGAGGAATCATGTTTTCAGATGTTAAAAAATTACGAATATTCGATATAGCGAATATATAGCACTATATTCAAAATATTCGCGAATTAGTAAAGTTGCGATATTCGTGATTAATATTCGCTATTCGAATATTCGCGCTCAACACTAATCTGGAGTGCCGGAGGTTAGCCATCACTGTTCTAGAGTGTCGAGACCTGTTACAATGAATTTTCCGTAACTCCACTTACTTTAATTGAACATTGTAACAATTTATTTATCTGCCAATTTGCACCACTTCGGCTTTATTCTTCGAGTGTTCTGACAGGCTATGAATACCTGGTGTCCAGAAATGCAAGATGGCAGCAGCTATCATTCTGGAGGTCATTTATCATGGGGGAAGGTTTTGAAGTCATTTCTCCTTTAGTCTGTGTTAGAATAATTTGTTGCACATTGGTTGATAAACTTGGCACAGCTTTAAAAAGGACACTTTAATGCAGATATGTTATTCTAGTTCTTCTAATCCCCCACACTTCCCACTTGTGCCTTTTTTGCAACTTTTTAAAAAGTCTCAGTTTCAATCTGGATTGAAACTAATTAACATAGCTAACCGTGGCCACTTTTGCACCTATTTCTCAAAGCTGGGGTGAAGGGTGTAAAAAAGCAAAATGTAGCCATTTTTTTCACAAATAAGCCCAAAATGTTGCAAAGCCCTATTCTGCCACTTTTTAAAGGCAGAATTCTGGAGAGTAGGGCTCGATAACTTCACACACTATATGTCCTCTAATGTATTGTGGCCTCCACTAATCCACAAGTATTCATAACTGACATTCAACCAAATTTTCCTACCATATAAAAGATTATTTTTTATTTATTTATTACACTATGAAGTGCTCTCACGTTTTGTTTTGAATAATGTTACACAGTATTACTGTATTACTTGGGTCCATTGGGTCATGGTTCCTTATAGGGCCGGCATCAGTAGAGGGTAACTCAAAGGGCACTATTCAACCCAAGGCCTGCCTAAAAGGAGCTATCCTTGCAACAATGCAGATCATTGGCTCCACCAAATGCACCAAAGGTTCCACCAGAGTTGCATTGAGCCTGTCCAGCTTTGTTGCTGCGGGTCTCTGAGCGGTAAGTCTGCTGTATGCAAGTTGCAGGGTTGCCTTTCACAGTAACCTGACTACCCTAGGCTGCAATCATGATACATGCGCCTTGTATATATGCTGCACACACAGACAACGAACCCAAGCCACAGAGTGGCTTGCACAGTCCCACTCCATGTTCTTTTAGAAGGGGATTACTGTCACTTTAAAAGACTTCTCAAGCTCACAAAAGTGCAATGGCCACTTCAACACAGGTTATCTTCTGCTAGACTTACTTTGTTAGACTAGCTTGGTGGGCCTTACGGTAAGCCTCAGGGCAGCTAGTCTTTCATCATTCATTGAACACTTCAACTGTGGGCTAGTACACATACAGCCCACAATATTCAAGCAATCACTCTCAAAGTCTATCAGTCTCATCACCAGCTTGGCAACTACACTTGAACCTTTTTGGCTTTTTGCACAGCAATTCTTGGGTTCCTATGGTCTCCCAGTCTTTGTCCTCAGCTCACCAGTTTCTTTCATGGCAACTGCACTTTGGCTCTTTCAGCCCTTTGGTCTCTACCTCCAGCCCACTGGCCAATCTCATGGCAGCTGTACACATGGACTTGGCTGCTAGGGACCCAGGATTTCTCTGCGAAGCTGATAACAGAAAACTTATGCGGGTTCACAAGTAGCCGGCCTTCCAGAATGACCAAGTATAAAGAGAGGTAAACAACCCATGTCAAGACCAAGAAAAGACATACACAGTCAATGCGGATCACAAATGGTTGATCCAGAGCCGAGCCAAGGTCAGTTAACATGACATGTTAGCTCAAAAGCTAAATGCTGCAGGCATAGCCAGATGCACATATTATGTCCACAAACTCACTTGCAAGGAATATATACAGGGAGTGCAGAATTATTAGGCAAGTTGTATTTTTGAGGATTAATTTTATTATTGAACAACAACCATGTTCTCAATGAACCCAAAAAAACTCATTAATATCAAAGCTGAATATTTTTGGAAGTAGTTTTTAGTTTGTTTTTAGTTTTAGCTATTTTAGGGGGATATCTGTGTGTGCAGGTGACTATTACTGTGCATAATTATTAGGCAACTTAACAAAAAACAAATATATACCCATTTCAATTATTTATTTTTACCAGTGAAACCAATATAACATCTCAACATTCACAAATATACATTTCTGACATTCAAAAACAAAACAAAAACAAATCAGTGACCAATATAGCCACCTTTCTTTGCAAGGACACTCAAAAGCCTGCCATCCATGGATTCTGTCAGTGTTTTCATCTGTTCACCATCAACATTGCGTGCAGCAGCAACCACAGCCTCCCAGACACTGTTCAGAGAGGTGTACTGTTTTCCCTCCTTGTAAATCTCACATTTGATGATGGACCACAGGTTCTCAATGGGGTTCAGATCAGGTGAACAAGGAGGCCATGTCATTAGATTTTCTTCTTTTATACCCTTTCTTGCCAGCCACGCTGTGGAGTACTTGGACGCGTGTGATGGAGCATTGTCCTGCATGAAAATCATGTTTTTTTTGAAGGATGCAGACTTCTTCCTGTACCACTGCTTGAAGAAGGTGTCTTCCAGAAACTGGCAGTAGGACTGGGAGTTGAGCTTGACTCCATCCTCAACCCGAAAAGGCCCCACAAGCTCATCTTTGATGATACCAGCCCAAACCAGTACTCCACCTCCACCTTGCTGGCGTCTGAGTCGGACTGGAGCTCTCTGCCCTATACCAATCCAGCCACGGGCCCATCCATCTGGCCCATCAAGACTCACTCTCATTTCATCAGTCCATAAAACCTTAGAAAAATCAGTCTTGAGATATTTCTTGGCCCAGTCTTGACGTTTCAGCTTGTGTGTCTTGTTCAGTGGTGGTCGTCTTTCAGCTTTTCTTACCTTGGCCATGTCTCTGAGTATTGCACACCTTGTGCTTTTGGGCACTCCAGTGATGTTGCAGCTCTGAAATATGGCCAAACTGGTGGCAAGTGGCATCTTGGCAGCTGCACGCTTGACTTTTCTCAGTTCATGGGCAGTTATTTTGTGCCTTGGTTTTTCCACACGCTTCTTGCGACCCTGTTGATTATTTTAAATGAAACGCTTGATTGTTCGATGATCACGCTTCAGAAGCTTTGCAATTTTAAGAGTGCTGCATCCCTCTGCAAGATATCTCACTATTTTTGACTTTTCTGAGCCTGTCAAGTCCTTCTTTTGACCCATTTTGCCAAAGGAAAGGAAGTTGCCTAATAATTATGCACACCTGATATAGGGTGTTGATGTCATTAGACCACACCCCTTCTCATTACAGAGATGCACATCACCTAATATGCTTAATTGGTAGTAGGCTTTCGAGCCTATACAGCTTGGAGTAGGACAACATGCATAAAGAGGATGATGTGGTCAAAATACTCATTTGCCTAATAATTCTGCACTCCCTGTACTGTATGAAAGCAAAGCAAGTGTGCCTACACAGAAAATACAAATGTTATGTGGGCCTATAAAGGGTGAGGGACAGTCTTGAATTGCCTTCCCTACTTTTTAGAACATGTAATTGCAGTTTCTTACGATGGGCACTAAATGGGGCTCAGTGCAATTAGCTCCCCTTTGTGGTGGCTGCATGCAGTCAGAATTATATCACAAAGCTCCCTTGCACAACTAGCTTAGGAAATGATCAGTCCAGAACTGTGGGCATTTATTTTATGGGTGCATTCACACTGACTTTTTTCAAACCCAAGACAAACCCAAGGCAATTCTAAGAAGTGTGCTTTGGACTTGTCCATATTGTATACACTGTAGAAGAATCCTTTTAGACAGCACCCTCAGAATAGAAAGGTGTGTGGTTCCACCCATTCTTGAAAGTATGCCATTGTATAGGCATACAGTATATCACCCGTAGGCTACCTTGATAAAAACAAAACAATACCAACATGAACGCTTACAGGTATTTAGCCTCTGTCTAATAAAGGTGAGTTTTGCCGTTCTCAGTGGGAAGGCACAGATTGTGAATTTCGCTGAGGGGTCTCTAGATTTGAAGATGTACTGTATTACTTCCATATACGTACCTGCCTATATGCACACATTATTTTCTTTAGCAGATGATACATTCACTATATGTCAGGACAATCCATAACCAGAAGACCACATTCTTAGGCCTCTTTCACACTTGCGTTGTCCGGATCCGGCGTGTACTCCACTTGCCGGAATTACACTCCGGATCCGGAAAAACGCAAGTGTACTGAAAGCATTTGAAGACGGAACCGTCTTCCAAATGCGTTCAGTGTTACTATGGCACCCAGGACGCTATTAAAGTCCTGGTTGCCATAGTAGTAGTGGGGAGCGGGGGAGCGGTATACTTACAGTCCGTGCGGCTCCCGGGGCGCTCCAGAATGACGTCAGAGCGCCCCATGCGCATGGATGACGTGATCCATGTGATCACATGATCCATGCGCTTGGGGCGCCCCCTGACGTCACTCTGGAGCGCCCGGGGAGCCGCACGGACGGTAAGTACACTGCTCCCCGCTCCCCACTACACTTTACCATGGCTGCCAGGACTTTAGCGTCCTGGCAGCCATGGTAACCACTCTGAAAAAGCTAAATGTCGGATGCGGCAATGCGCCGAAACGACGTTTAGCTTAAGGCCGGATCCGGATCAATGCCTTTCAATGGGCATTAATTCCGGATCCGGCCTTGCGGCAAGTGTTCCGGATTTTTGGCCGGAGCAAAAAGCGCAGCATGCTGCGGTATTTTCTCCGGCCAAAAAACGTTCCGTTCCGGAACTGAAGACATCCTGATGCATCCTGAATGGATTTCTCTCCATTCAGAATGCATTAGGATAATCCTGATCAGGATTCTTCCGGCATAGAGCCCCGACGACGGAACTCTATGCCGGAAGACAACAACGCAGGTGTGAAAGAGCCCTAAGCTACTACTGTCAAGTCAGTGGTATAACTACTAAGTATCTCTTCAAGTGTTAGACTTGTGTCACCTGGCACATACATTCCCACAGTCACATCAGAGTGGATTCATAGTTATCTGAGAGGAATATTTGTAAAATATTCCATAAAAGCTTCCATTCACTTTTGCTCAGTTTTTGTTCCCGGCCTTTAACCCACCGCCATGACATTGTTGGTCTGTTATTTTGAGTATCCAGAACTTTTCATTTTCAGAAGCACTTAAAAGGTTTGTCTTTCTTCGGCAAATGGCATTTACATACCTCCAAACTTTTAAAAAACGGAAAGAAGAACAATACAGCAATTTTTTTCATACTAAGCCACACCTTTAACTCAGCCCAAAACATAACTATACACACCCAGTCCCCTTAATGCCCCAACATAGTAATTTTTCCCCCTTTGTCCCCACTTCATTTATTATATTTTACACACTTATATAGCGCTACTATATTCCGCAGCTCTTTACAGACATTAGCATCACACTGACTGTCCCCAATGGGGCTCCCAATCTAAGTTCCCTATCAGTATGTCTTTGGAGTGTTTGTGCCCTCTTCGCAGTAATAATGCCCACATTGTGCCCCCTTAACAGTAGTTATGCCCAGATATGCCCCCTTAACAGTACTTATGCCCCTTCACAGTAATGTCCACATGTGCCCCTTCACTGTAGTTATGACCCTCACAGTAGTTATGCCCACATGTGCCCCCTTCACAGCAGTAATGCTCACATGTATCTCCACACAGTAGTGCCCAGATATGTACACTTTACAGTAGTTATGCCTAGATGTGCCCTCTTCACAGTAGTAATGCCCACATTGTGCCCCTCTCACAGTAGTTATGCCCAGATATGTCCCCCTTTCACAGCAGTGTTTCTCACATGCGCTCCCTCACAGTAGGTGTGCCCAGATATGTGCTCCCTTACAGTAGTTATGGCCAGATATGTGCCCCCTTCACAGGAAGTAAAAAAAACATACAGTACAAACAGTAAATACGGTAAATACTCACGTAATTCCTCCGATGATCACAGCACACCTTGTGCTCCCCAGGAGCAGCAGCAGGATATAGTCACACATCGCACTGCTGTGTAGGAGGAGGAGGCGCAGAGGCTGATTCCCAGCCTGCTTGGCTCCTCCTACACAGACCAGCAGCGCAATGTGTGACAGTACACCGTGCTCATGCTGTGGAGCACCAGCAGCAGAGAGCAATAGTGAAGCAGGGGCACTTATCTGGCCATGGTTCTATGGATGCAGAGATATCTGCCTGAGAGCGGGACATACCTCAGCTGCTCTGGGAGCGCAGGACAGCCACTGGAATCCAGGACTGTCCCAGCGTATCCGGGATGGTTGAGAGTTAGGAGGCATTTATCATGTAGATAAAGTGAATACCAGGCGCTTACTAATGTATTGTGATTGTCCATATTGCCTCCTTTGCTGGCTGGATTTATTTTTCCATCACATTATACACACATCATATCCAGGAGTTACCATACGACCACCCTGCGATCCAGCAGTGGTGATCGTGCACACTATAGGAAAAAGCACTGGCACACTCCAATGGCTCCGTCTTTAAAGACGCCTGTGCTTTTTCCTATAGTGTACAAGCACGGCCACTGCCGCTGGATCGTAAGCTGGTCGTACGGTAACTCCTGGTTATGAGTAGTGTATAATGTGATGGAAAAATGAATCCAGGGAGCAGAGGAAGCAATATGGACAATCACAATACATTAGTAAATGCCTTGTATTAACTTTGTCTTTATGGTAAGAGCAGTGAGACTATGGAACTCTCTGCCTGAGGAGGTGGTGATGGTGAGTACAATAAAGGAATTCAAGAGGGGCCTGGATGTATTTCTGGAGTGTAATAATATTACAGGCTATAGCTACTAGAGAGGGGTCGTTGATCCAGGGAGTTATTCTGATTGCCTGATTGGAGTCGGGAAGGAATTTTTTATTCCCCTAAAGTGGGGAAAATTGGCTTCTACCTCACAGGGTTTTTTTTACCTTTCTCTGGATCAACTTGCAGGATAACAGGCCGAACTGGATGGACAAATGTCTTTTTTCGGCCTTATAAACTATGTTACTATGTAGGATAAATGCCAATGCTGAAGTGAGACAACCCCTTTAAACACAGTGAGAAAGATGAAAGCATTTAAAGTCTGACTTCCCATTTCTTGTCAAAATGTTTTTCATTTTTTTCCCATCCAGCCATTGCTGGAGCCATGCGTTGCTTAATCAAACAAACTTCAGCACAGAAGCCTCATTCTGCTCGAGCTGCCGTCGAAATCTAGCGAGGATTAAATCCAACCAACAAACATACCGAACCGCGTCTCTCTCCTATTAAAGACGTTAAAAGGGAAATGCCAGCTTGTCTCAGGACTCAGACCTCAAGAAGACACAAGGGACAGGAGACCATTAGATTCCATGTAAATGAATAAATGCCTGTTTTATTACACAAGACATTCTCGTGAGACTGAGGCAGACATCCTTCCGTCGTGTTCTCAGAAATGTATTGTGCTTTAATCCACATTCTCCCCAAAAGACTTTCTCAAGCAAATAAATGAAATTAAGAGCTTTATAGCTAATAGCATATTTTCCGTTCATAGTAAGACAGTGATCTGCAATGTTAACCCTGCCTGCCAGAAGTACAGTGCTGTGAAAAAGTATTTGCCCTTCCTTTAAGATTTCACCTTATAGTTTCTGAAATCTAAAGGGGTTCTCCACTTTGGACAATCCCTACTTATTAGAGGGGACCCTTCACCATAAACTCAGACCACCGGCAATCAGCAGTAATCTGTGGCAGTACGTGTTCAGTTTCCCAGCAGCGCCTCCCACAGGGGAAACTAGGCATTACACACTGTGCTTCCATATCAATGGTTTGTACATGTAATACAGGAGAGGTCCTCCAAAGCCAGATACCCACTTTGTAATAGCTCTCTACATGGTTACCATCAGTCCTGTTTTCTGAATTTGCACGGACTGTCCCTAATTTTTAGAGACAATCCTTGAAAATATGGGATTTCCTGGGCCAAAAATGCGTGGGACTTTGTAATCCATGCCCAGAAGTGGGTGGTCCCGGGCAGGTTTTAGGAGTTCCTTGGGCTGGATTTAAATGTTCTAAATTTACCAACACAAATGTTAGTATGTTTCTACTATGGCCTGGAGATGAAGATCTACCTCTAATATAATATACGAAAATAGGTTTTCAAACTTGGGCAACTACTTTATAAAAAGAATGTAAAATTACATGGCTATGCTAGCAAGTATTGCTGTGATAGGAGGTTTAAAACCAAGGAGGTTCAAAACAAACCAAGGTAACATCTGCATGGCATTTATATGTTCTCCTCATTTGTATGTAGGTTTCCACCATTTTCTTCCAATATTTTAATACATACTGGTAGACTGATTGGCTTCCTATGAAACTAACCCTAAAGTGTGATGTGATGTCTAAAACAGTAAAAGCAGACTATAATACCCTTTGGGACAGAAACTGATGTGAACGTTGTGTAGTGCTGCAGAATATGTTGGTGCTACACTGTATAAGGAACTAAATGGTAAAGCAATGTTAAGAGGTGATCTAGGTCTTTAAAAATGATGGCCTAACAACTCTCAGAACCCCTGGCAATCAGTTGTTTGAAGGGTTTGCTTAGACAAACTCCTTGTCACGGCCTATGTTATTTTGACCGTGACACGGTTGCCGTGCAGACTGGTTGCCGGTGGCAACATGTAGTTTTCGGTTTGCACGTGCACTTACCTTTTAAGGTGAGTCTTCCTGCTGTTTGATAAGCGTGGGGTTAATTTCCTGACTAGGTGTGGTCTCTTGGTGCTATTTAGCATAGGCTTGTAGCATGGAGGTTAGTTGTGCTCTAGCCTT
The DNA here is from genome assembly GCF_905171765.1 of Bufo bufo. NCBI lineage: Eukaryota > Metazoa > Chordata > Amphibia > Anura > Bufonidae > Bufo > Bufo bufo. The sequence continues at coordinate 502,440,561 of NC_053393.1, read as the reverse complement.
GCTGTGGGCTGGAAGATATGCTCCATTCTTGGGCAATTCCATCTGCACAGTCATTGAGGGTCACCTTGTTGGACATCAAGGTCTTTTAGCAATGCCATCCCTATGACTACTCCATGTCTCCACCCTTCCTTATGTGTCTATGTTTGGTGTGGGTTTGATTTGGGGTTTGGTTGTTATGTCTAGTGCGTTGTTACATGTCTGGTCTGTTGATGTTGTGTCCAGCATGTCTGCTAGACATTTCCCCTTTTTGGATTTCCCTCCGAAAGGGGTCCCTGGAAGTTCCCCGGAGGGGAAACTATAAGCAGCTCTGCCTGGGGCTGCCAAGCATCATTCCGCATGGTGGTCCAGGTAGTGACTACTGGATTCAGTGTTTGGGTGTTGGAGCTGGGTCCTTCCTTGTGCGTGTTTGGGCCTATGCGCATTACTAGTATCCAGTGGTTGTGGCGTGGACGGCTCTAGTTCCTGGTTGCAGCTGCGTCAGGTAAGTGTCCATGTTTGTCCTTTTGACAGTTGTGTTTGCTGCTTCTGGACACTTGCCTGTCATGTCGTCCGCCGCTAGCTGCCATCATTGCCTTTGCTGTTAGGCCTGCAGAGACTCCTGCTCTTCCGTGTCTTGGAAGACCAGGTCGTCTCTCCCCTGCTCCTATGTGAGGGATTATCAGGGCGACTCAGGGTCCTAGGTATCCTGGGTATGAGCCGCCCTACCATCCAGGTTCGCTCATACGGTGAGGAGTTAGGGTGAGGATTAGGGATGCTTTAGGTCGGAGGTGACCTGCTCCCTTATCCCTGATTTCAGGCCTAGATGCTCTTTCCTCTTAAAGACATTGCACGGTGGGGGGTTTCCCCCACATTCCCATCGTGACACTCCTGTTGCAATACCCATTTAATAGTGACCACAGCATTTAAGTCTCCCTTCCGCCCATAACATGATTGCAGGGGTCTGATAGCTGTTATGGCAGCCAGAGGATGACAATGGCCTAAAGGCCTGGTATCTACAGACGCCTGGTAGGCACTGCCAAAGGCAGGTTATAATAAGCGACCTGTCAGTGTAATACTGCAATACAGAAATAAAGCAGTGTATTATATCAGTGATCAGTGTATTGCAGATTCAAGTCTCCTGGTGGGACTAAAAAAATCTTAATGAAAAAAATAATAAAAAAGGAAAAAAACAGAAAAATATTTTCCACAATTACATGCTTCCTTATGTTAAAAAAAAGCAAAGGGGATCATTTACTAATCTGAAATATGCCTAAATTAGGCATATTTCAGGCGCAGATGACTGTGCAACAGTTAGTTGTGCCGCTATCTGCAACTTCTCCCCGCTCATGCCAAGTCTAAAATTGTGGGTGGGGAAGGGGACGGGCTTGGAGGCCTGTCTCATTTATCACTTTCTACCCTGTTTTAGGCGTACAAAATGGTCTAAATGTAAGACAGCAAGGAAGCTATCTTACATTTAGACCAGCAGTGGATGTGGCGAAGTTATCGAGAGACCTGCACCTCTTCATAACTTCAGCGGATCCACCACCAGCTATAATCTTTTATTAAGACCGGCGTCTAAAACGCTGGTCTCAATAAATGTGCAGCAAAATGCATACAATTAATATTGTCACTTCTTTAACAATCTGAACTATGAAATTATTATATTAATTACCATAACTCCCACACAGTGAAAGATGTAAAAAAGAATAAAAATAAAAACAATGCCAGAATTGCTGTTTTTGTTTATCCTGGCTCACAAAGAAACTGAATAAAAAGTGCTCAAAAAGTCTTAATGCACCTGAAAATTGCACCAATGAAAATGTCAACTAATCTCACAAAAATAACCTCTTATCACAGCTCTGTTGTTGGAAAAATGAAAAGTTGTAGCCCATTTTGTGACACAAAAACAAGAATTTTTTTTAAAAGTGTTCTTTGTGCAAAAGTAGTAGCACATACCAAACTTATACAAACTTGTTATCATCATAATCATTCCGACTTGCAGTCTCAGATTAAAGATAACATTTATGTCTCACAGCACAAAATTTATAGTGGTAAAATTACTGTTTTCTTTTTCTAATGCCCCAGAAAGGGTTAATAAAAGAAAAAGCACAGAAAAATACACCTCATCCTACAAAAAAAAATAAATAAAAATAGCTCTTATCCAGGTATGCTGGTAGAAAATTAAAAAGGTTATGGCTCCTGGAACAATAAATAGCAATTAATTGGGCATTTTGAGTGAAGTATTATTATAATAAGTACAGATGGATGGTTCACCGAATTTTTTTCAAGAAATTTGCTTTGTTCCGAATGAATTCGTCATAAAGCGCATTGAATCAGCTATAACCCAACCTGCAGGGAGAGTGTATGTCGGTGTACATCACTGTGCAATGCAGCAACATGCATAGCGAGTCCTTTCTGGTAGTGAAACAGTTACTGGGACAGGCAAGTGGACACCCCAATAACAGTAAAATTAGACAGCTTATTCACCCCAATTTGAGAATCAAGGCCTAATAGAATTGCTTATCTATTGAACAAGGAGGACACTATTCAGTGAGATATCTCTGTGCCCTACACAGGGAATTGATGCAAACTGAGATGTCTCCTATGGATCCCTTCAGCTTCAGATTACAGTCCTTGCACTGTCCCTGCAGTCTCCCTATGCTCACCCTACATTGTGTAAAAACTCTCCCTACAATGTCCCTGCACTGTCCTTCCACTCTTCCTCTCCAATATTTTACAATTAAAGGCTTCTTGAACACTGTCCATAGCTCTTGTCACATCTCTCCCTATGCTCAGATCACAGTGAAATGGCGGAGACCAAGGTGGATGAGGCTTTTAAAGGGCTGTGACATCACAGGGGCTGACTAGCTGCTGATTGGCTGCCTGCATGGCATTATGGGCGATCTTGCGTTCCCAGGCTTCTTACTTTCACTTTGTAAAACATGTAGCCACCATTTTAGGAAAAAACTGTTCATTACCACGAAGCGAGAGGAAATTCAGATTTGTTGGAAATCAAATTTTTCCTAAACTTCGAATTGAATTACACTTCGAATGCTTCGATTCGCTCAACACTAATAATAAGCATGCATTATAAAAATATTGTTCGTTATTTATTTACACTATATAGTCCTCCCTGGTAGCGCCCTCTGCTTTTTATGTCTGGTCCACTTTCTCCCGCATCCGTCATTCATAAGTGGACTTAGGCTAGTTTCACATATGTGGCAAGAGATCCTGCCTGCTGAAGCTCTCTGGATCCGCCATTGCCGGACATTACCGGAATGCCCCCCCAAATAAAATGGGATTTGCTGTGGCCCGGGGAGGTGGGGCCCAGAGCTGAACTCCTTTTCCCGACAAGAAAACACTGTATTTTCATGCAGACATCACTAGGGGAAGCTCAATAAAAAGAGATTATTTCAGCTTCCATTCCAGTAAAAACTGTATAAATTCCTATGCACTGAGCCCCCCCTAGTGGTAGCTGCAGACTCACAGGTTTGTATAGCGTGAATACATTGAGAAAGATGGTGGTCAGAAAGTGCACCATATTTATGAAGCACCAATTCCATTTTCTTTGGCATAGAAGTCAGATAAAGTGGTTGAGGTGGAGGACAATATTTTTGTTACAATTTTTTTAATTAAAATTTCATCCATTTAATGAAAACATAAATAAATTAATCAGAAGCCTGGGGCATTATACTTTGGGTTGCCTGGGAGTGATTGTCACTAGTGATGGACGAACATCGGCCGGGACGGTTCACGAACGCGATCAAATGTTCGTGAACCACAAGTTTGCGGCGGGCCCTATTCACTTTAAAGGCAAACGAACCTGGAATACCTTCAGGTCATATTTGCAGCCACCAAATACTTACTAGAAGTGCGCAAACAGTCCCACAACATGGACAGTGACATACCAGATGTATTATTCGAATTTGCGATCTCCATTCATTATTTTTTAAATGGGAAATATCGGCAATGTAATTTTCACCTATGCTACTGCGCAAAATAGGCGCGGCCTACTACAGCAACTGGGTTTCCACCAGACCGAAGTTGGATGCGATCAGAAAAGATGGTTGGCAACAATTTTTGCGACGTTGAGGAAGAATTTCTGATCACTGTAAGTAATTTGACATTAAAGCAGTGTATTTGATTACATTTCACATGCATATTATAACAATCGCTGTATATGCAGATCAAGTGTTTAAAAAAAGCGCCTTTGCGAAAATCCTTAATGATGCAATTTATTTTTTTCGTGGTACACACAACTTCACATTTTATAAGGTCTCATGAGATATTAGTGATTGGTGCACTAAGTATTGTTGTGAGAACTTGCCACTCCAGTACAGGCCCCAAAAATGAGCCAATAGGCATTCACCTGACAGCACACCACTTTTGTATTTACCTAAGACAGGGAACATGATTTGTTCTGGGTGGTGGCGGATATTTGTGGGCTGTCATGAGGAAATTCAATCAAACATGGTCGACTCGTCACATGTGTTGAATTCCTCCGAGATCCATGCCTCATTAATTTTTAGAAATGTGAGGTAGTCCACACTGTCATTAGCTAGGCGAGTGCGCTTATTGGTCAAGATCCCCCCTGCTGCGCTAAATGTTCTTTCGGGCAGGACACTGGACAAGGGGCAAGCCAGCAGTTCCATGGCAAATTGTGCCAGCTCTGGCCACAGGTCAAGCCTGTACACCCAGTAGTCCAGGGGTTCATCGCTTCTCAGAGCATCCACATCGGCCGTTAACCCGATGTAGTCGCACACCTGTCGGTCTAGGCGTTCCCTGAGGCTGGATCCGGAGGACGGCTGTCGATGGGTTGGCTGCAAGAATGATCTCATATCCGAAGTGACCAACACATCTTCAAACCGCCCTCTTTTTCCATGCGCTGTTGGATTGGTACCCGCAACTGTTTCTCTGTAAGTGGAAATTCCTCTGCCAGTGCCCGCTAAAGCAGAATGCAGCATTTCTTGAAGCAAGGCCTGGAAATGCTGAATTCTGCCAGCCCTCTGTGATTCTGGTAACATGTCCGCCATTTAGTGTTTGTACCGGGGGTCTTAGTATGTTGCCACCCAGTACTGGTCCTTGCCCTTTATGCTTTTTATACGGGGGTCCCTCTTCAAACACTGGAGCATGAAGGCCCCCATTTGCACTAAACTGGAAGCAGTGGAGTGGCCTGTCTCCTGCTCATCATCCAGGATAATGTCGTCCTCGTTCTCCTCCCCCCATCCACGGACAACACCAGGGATCCCAGAAACGTTTAAAGCATGCTCTTCTTGCTTCTCCTCCGCCCCGGCACCATCCTCCTTTGACTCCTCTTCAGACTCCTGCTGACTTGTCTCAGAAGGAGTAGCCCCTGAGAATTTATTCAGCATTGCGACTTCCTCATCTTCCTGCTCCTGCTCCTCGACGGCTTGATCAATAACACGACGCAATGCACGCTCCAGAAAGAAGGCGTAAGGTACGATGTCACTGATGGCGCCCTGGCTGCGACTGACCAGTTTGGTGATCTCATCAAATGGCCGCAGAAGTCTGCATGCATTGCGCATGAGCAGCCACTGGCGCGGTGAAAAAAAAAAACAAGCTCCCAGAACCTGTCCTGCCACAGAGTTCATACAGGTAGTCATTAACTGCACATTTCTGCTGGAGCAGCCCATAAAGCATATACTGTACAAGGTCGAGTTCCATCGCGTCGGGCAGTCACAAATCAGACGTCTGACGGGCAGGTGGTGTCGCCGCTGAATGTCAGCAAGGCAAGCCTTGGCCGTGTAAGATCTTCTAAAATGGCCAGAGATTTTCCTGGCCTGCCGCAAGACATCCTGGACCCCGGGGTATTTGGCAACGAATCGCTGCACGACTAAGTTCAGGACGTGTGCCATGTACCGCACGTGTGTCATTTTGCCCTGTTTCAGCGTGCTCAGCAGATTGGCACCGTTGTCGCACACCACTTTACCAACTGTCAAATTGAGCGGGGTTAGCCACTGATCTGCCTGTGACCGCAAAGCTGAAAGCAGTGCAGGACCGGTGTGGCTCTTGGCTTCCAGGAACAACAGCTGCAGCACAGCATGGCAACGTCTCACCTGGCACGTCGAATAGGTTCTGGGGATCTTGGGGGGCGCAGCGGAAGAGACGGTAGCAGCGGAAAAGAAGGAGTCAGCCGAGGAGGAGAGGGAGGATGGAGTAGGAGGAGGAGAAGAGGCAGGCCTGCATGCAATCCGTGGCGGTAACACCAAATCTACACGGGTGCCACGGGTTGCATGCTTGACGACCGTCAGAAGGTTCACCCAGTGGGCAGTAAAAGTTATGTACCTTCCCTGTGGTCAGATGTATCTTGGCACCGACACTGTGTGCCAGAGATACATTCACTTGCCACTGAACGTGGCCATATAGCTCTGGGATACCCTTCTGGGAGAAATATATTCTTCCGGGGAACTTCCAATGGCCACAAATTTTCTAAAGGCCTCTGAGTCCACAAGTTTATATGGCAGTAGTTGGCGGGCTAGCAGTTCTGACAAGCCAGCGGTCAGCCGTTGGGCAAGAGGGTTATCCGGCATCATCATCTTTTTTCGCTCAAACATTTGGGGCAAGGAAGCCTGCCTTTTGCCAGATGAACGCGACGACGGCACGGTGGAAGGTGGAGTGGAGGACAACTGGGAGGAGAGAGGAGAAGAAGAGGCAGGACAGTGAGCGCAGGGAGTGTGGCTTTGTGGGTTCTGACGGTGTTGCTCCCACTGGACTCGATGATGGGAGGCCAGGTGCCTTCTTAAGGCGGTCGTCCCTAGGTGAGTGTTGGACTTACCGTGACTTATGCGTTGACAGCAGAGGCTGCAGATGGCAACACTATTGTCAGCAGCGGACACATTAAAAAAAGCCCACACTGCGGAGCCATGTGCCGGCGTCCTGGGAGCGCCAGATGTGACCATGCATGGTGGATGGCTCGCTCCAGATACATTTGCAGTCTGCTTTTTGCCTCCTGTGCACTGTAAGTTCTGCCTGCTTCTCCTCCTTCTCCTCCCTATCTGCTTCTCCGTCTCTCCCTCTGAACTCTCCTCCTCTTCCTCTCTTGTGGGCACCCACGTGACGTCCATCGACATGTCATCATCGTATTCATCACCTTCACCACCATTGACATTAGAGATCTCAGAGTAGGCAGCAACAGCGGGGACCACCCTCCTTGGGCTGATCTGGGTACTGTCGTCAGACTGCTGGGTGGCGACCGTTGATACCTCCTCTTCCTGATCGGATGCCAAGAATGGCTGCGCATTGGTAGGGTCTTGGAATGTATCGGAAAATAATTCCTCTGACTCGAGCGGAGGGGATATGGTGGTGGTGGTGTCTTTGGGGGTGCACACAGCAGAGAGTGAAGAGGGGGCAGATAGAGAGGATGAGTAGGGTGCAGAAGCGGAAGGCTGAGTGAGCCACTCAACCAAGTCTGGTGCATCCTTTGACGTAATCGCACACACCTTCTGCAACTTCCCACTTAGGCTCCGGCCTGGTGCACCTGCCCGACCCTATCACCCCTGCGGAATGGCCTGCCTCTTCCTCTGCCTGTCATTTTCAAAATGACCCTGTGACAAAAGTCCCTATAGAAGAGCAGTATTTTTGGAAGGTATATCACACCCCTGCCTCAATCAGTTTTTTGGGGGGCCAACTGGTAAATCACACCAGTAGAAATTATTGGTTCCAATAGTGTTTGTCACTCTGTGTAGAGGCGGTAACGCAGCAAAACCGCAGACAAATGCTGCACTACCTAAATGCACTATATAGAACGTATATTATTGGTATATAAAATCCCTGCTTCAATCAATTTTTTGGGGGGGCAACTGGTAAATCACACCAGTAGAAATTATTTCTTCAAATAGTGTTTGTCACTCGGTGTACAGTCGTGGCCAAAAGTTTTGAGAATTACATAAATATTGGAAATTGGAAAAGTTGCTGCTTAAGTTTTTATAGTAGCAATTTGCATATACTCCAGAATGTTATGAAGAGTGATCAGATGAATTGCATAGTCCTTCTTTGCCATGAAAATTAACTTAATCCCAAAAAAAACTTTCCACTGCATTTCATTGTGTCATTAAAGGACCTGCTGAGATCATTTCAGTAATCATCTTGTTAACTCAGGTGAGAATGTTGACGAGCACAAGGCTGGAGATCATTATGTCAGGCTGATTGGGTTAAAATGGCAGACTTGACATGTTAAAAGGAGGGTGATGCTTTAAATCATTGTTCTTCCATTGTTAACCATGGTGACCTGCAAAGAAACACGTGCAGCCATCATTGCGTTGCATAAAAATAGCTTCACAGGCAAGGATATTGTGGCTACTAAGATTGCACCTCAATCAACAATTTATAGGATCATCAAGAACTTCAAGGAAAGAGGTTCAATTCTTGTTAAGAAGGCTTCAGGGCGTCCAAGAAAGTCCAGCAAGCGCCAGGATCATCTCCTAAAGAGGATTCAGCTGTGGGATTGGAGTGCCACCAGTGCAGAGCTTGCTCAGGAATGGCAGCAGGCAGGTGTGAGCGCATCTGCACGCACAGTGAGGCCAAGACTTTTGAAAGATGGCCTGGTGTCAAGAAGGGCAGCAAAGAAGCCACTTCTCTCCAAAAAAAACATCAGGGGGACAGATTGATCTTCTGCAGAAAGTATGGTGAATGGACTGCTGAGGACTGGGGCAAAGTCATATTCTCTGATGAAGCCTCTTTCCGATTGTTTGGGGCATCTGGAAAAAGGCTTGTCCAGAGAAGAAAAGGTGAGCGCTACCATCAGTCCTGTGTCATGCCAACAGTAAAGCATCCTGAGACCATTCATGTGTGGGGTTGCTTCTCATCCAAGGGAGTGGGATCACTCACAATTTTGCCCAAAAACACAGCCATGAATAAAGAATGGTACCAAAACACCCTCCAACAGCAACTTCTTCCAACAATCCAACAACAGTTTGGTGAAGAACAATGCATTTTCCAGCACGATGGAGCGCCGTGCCATAAGGCAAAAGTGATAACTAAGTGGCTCGGGGACCAAAACGTTGACATTTTGGGTCCATGGCCTGGAAACACCCCAGATCTTAATCCCATTGAGAACTTGTGGTCAATCCTCAAGAGGCGGGTGGACAAACAAAAACCCACTAATTCTGACAAACTCCAAGAAGTGATTATGAAAGAATGGGTTGCTATCAGTCAGGAATTGGCCCAGAAGTTGATTGAGAGCATGCCCAGTCGAATTGCAGAGGTCCTGAAAAAGAAGGGCCAACACTGCAAATACTGACTCTTTGCATAAATGTCATGTAATTGTCGATAAAAGATTTTGAAACATATGAAGTGCATGTAATTATATTTCACTACATCACAGAAACAACTGAAACAAAGATCTAAAAGCAGTTTAGCAGCAAACTTTGTGAAAACTAATATTTGTGTCATTCTCAAAACTTTTGGCCACGACTGTAGATGCGGTAACGCAGCAAAACCGCAGACAAATGATGCACTACCTAAATGCACTATATAGAAAGTATATTATTGGTAAATTACACCCCTGCTTCAATCAGTTTTTTTGGGGGGGCAACTGGTAAATCACACCAGTAGAAATTATGTGTTCTAATAGTGTTTGGCACTCTGTCTAGCTGCAGTATCACAGCAGAACCGCACACAACTGCTGCACAATACATTTGCACTATAATATAATTTCTATGTTAGAAAGTATATTATAAGTGTATTACACCCCTCAGTAAGTCACACCTATCGATAGGACACCTATAACAGTCCTTAAAAGGACTTTTGTGGCCCTATTAGCTAGCGTTCGGTGTCCCTAACAGTCTGTCCCTGCTCCACACAGCAACCTCTCCCTACACTGGCAAAACACTGAATGTAAAATGGCGGCCATATCAGGTTTATTTATAAGGTAGGGGTATGTCCATGTGCTGAAACGTCTCAATTGGCTGTCCTGTACCACCTGATGGATGTGTCATGGGTCAAAGTTCTTCACAATGTAAAAGAATATGGCCATATGTTCGCATGTTCGGCAAATCGCGAACGCGCAAAGTTCGCCACGAAACGACCGCCGGGCGAACCGCAAGGCCATCTCTAATTGTCACACATATACTGGGAAACTGGGTGGGGCAGGGGGAGCAAAATTAACATTTGTTATGGGGCCCTATAAGACCTGTGTACACCCCTGCAGCACCCCTGGAAGTAGAAGGCCCCATTCACCGTGTACTGTCTGTGCTCCCATTGAATTCACAGTTAAATCCCCCTTATGATGCCTCCTTCTCAGGGATAAATAACCTAGGGCACAATTAAGAGGGACCTAGTGGGTCCCTGGACCACCAACAAGCCACCATCCATTGACCAGGGTATCCAAGTACAAATCTTTCGGCAGCGAACTTACCGTAATGTTGGATGAAGGAAAGTCTAGCTAGAACTTTGCAATGAGTCCCAGTATCAGTGACCACAATAGGTGGACCTTCCATTACATAGGCAGGAAATAGCAAATAAATGCCTGGTCATTACATGGGCTTCAGCCAAAATCAGAAGAAAAAGGGTGAGAAATAAATAAATACATTTGTAGACCCCATCAACCATTACATTTCCATTCAATGATCAGTCAACTATAAGTTAATTAAAGAACAACATGGAATTGTGTGTTTAGACACTTTCTCATGATACACTCCCCCGTCATCAGATTCCCAGAGACCCACCTTAATGACTGTCATGTTATCAGCAGTTTCATAGTTTTTTTTTGTTATTTTATGGTCTTACTCAGAACAGATGACATTGGAGTTTCCATCTTTATGAGTCTGTGGGGAGACACCCACTCAGACCCCACAATAAAATGTATAGGTTTTATTTTTCCCTTCTTCCTGATGCTTGAGAACTGAGCCAAGAGGCACACAATAAGTACCTTCATTTTTTATATTTTTTACACAAAATTAATACCAGCTCCCATAACCGTAGGTCACCCTGCAACAATAATGTGCAAAGACAATCCACATAGTCTTGTAATGTTTGGCAATGCGCTTCCACTCCGTGGATAATGTTTTCTTATCTTTTATTCATTCGGCATCTGGAACTATTTTGTAATGTTGTATATTAGGACCACTCCACCCATCGTCTCTATTTTTCAGAAGATTGGAAGATTTGGTACAGCAGAAAAACTGGATAAAATCTCCTGTAGCAAGTATAAGTAGTTTCTAGACTGGATGCTGATGCAGAATAGCATTGCTTACTGATTGGTTATGCCCATCATATACATGGCATATGGGATCGCTTACCTGTTGGGAGAATGTGGATCCAACGATTCCTACCCTCCATTTGCTAATTTTAAGAGGTGGTGCTAACAATAGACTTCAGTGCAAAGGTGGCCTCATGCAAGGGTGCTGCATCATCTGCTGTTTAGTCCATCAGTGGAGAAGGCTATACACACCACTGCTTCTTTCAGCTGTTTTGGGACACCCCACAGTAAGTCTAGACATTTCCAAAGATTCCTTTGCAACGTGCCCCCCCCCCCCAGGGCTTATTGTGTTCCAGGTCTATAGGAATTCCGAGTGGTGTGCTACGGCCTTAATAGTCTCTTTGTGTCACGATGCTCCTACCTGTATACAGCAGATCCCCAGGTTTTGCCTGCAAAGCAATAAAGGGGGATAGTTGAGGTAGGAGATGAAGAATAAATATTGAGTCCAGACCTTGATAAAGTTCAACAGCTTTACTTGGGTAAACTTGCATCCAAACAATATTCAGGCTTCCTCTTGGTTCCAGCAGGCTTTGGCATAAACTGGCAGGCTCACTTGATAACTCTGCTTTATCTCTCTGCTGTGCTAAACTAGGCTTGGGTCTGGTTACTGGACTTTCAGTTGTTTCTGGCATCCCTGGATTGGAGTGCCTTTGGCTGTTGTCCCCCTCCTGACACTCAGTAAGTAAATGAGCAAGGAGTCAGGGGGCTCTATCAGCTACTTCCCTTTGGAGAGACTCCTGCCGCAGCCGGACAACTTTTTCCCCTTGCTGCTACATCTTTTAAGTCCTCTCAGCTCCACTATCGAGTCTAAACTGGAATAATCTAGAACTGCCACCTCCCCTTCTGGTAGGAAGCATGACTAGCCCTCTTCTGCAGAAAGGGGAAGAATTGAATGGTAATGTCACAACCAGACAGTTGAGAAGCTCTGACAGGAGCTTTCCAGATCCTCCTCCTTGAGTTTCTTTGTTTTGGTTAAGTTCCTCATCTCGTTAGTCTATCTCAGCTGTCATGCAGTTGGACTGATTGCTTCCCTTTAAGTTCCTCCCCATGATGCATTAGGTTGCGGCTTATACAACTTCCTGGAGTGTGTGTGCTTGCTGTTTCTATTTCCCAGTCCTCTGCAAGATAAGTGCTGTTCCTTTATTTGTGATTTTCTGTCTGCTGGATTTTCAGGTGACCCTGACTCCCTCCGTGTCTAGTGTCCCCTCACTATTGTATGGTCTTCAGGTATTAGATAGCCGAGGTACGCGGATATGTGCCCATCCACCTTTGGGGTGTTCGCATAGGCTGAGCAATTAGGGAGAGTGGCAGGTCTCATGTAGGGGTCTCCCTTTTGTTCCTTAGTTGTGGATCCAGTGAGTCATTATTGTATTGCATTGTCTTGTTTCCTGTACACCATCCGTGACATTATAAGCCGCCTAAACCGTCTCAAGCATGGATCCGGTTTCACTTTTGGTTGAGCGCTTCCAGGGTCTTTCATTGGAGGTAGCTGATCTCCGTAAGACTTTTTCTCAGTTTCAAGTGACCGGTTCAGCTTGCGTTCATGGAGTTTGTTCTGAGCCTAAGATCTCGCTCCCGGATACGTTCTCCGGGGGTAGTGAGTATTTTGTGCGTTTTAGAGAGGCTTGCAAACTCCATTTTCGCCTTCTTCCCCATTCCTCTGGTGATGAAGAACGGAGGGTGGGGATCATTATATCGCTGCTCAGGGGTAACGCTCAATCCTGGGCCTTTTCGCTGCCGGAGGGGGCACGGCCCCTCCGTTCAGTGGATGAATTCTTTTTAGCCCTGGGTCAGATATATGATGATCCGGATCGTATTGCTCTGGCTGAGTCTAGACTACGTCTGTTATGCCAGGGTAAACAATCCGCAGAGATATACTGCTCAGAATTTCGGAGATGGGCAGCTGATACTGGTTGGAATGATGCTGCACTCCGAAGTCAATTTTGCCATGGTCTTTCAGAGGGATTGAAAGATGCATTTGCCTTTCATGAGAGACCTACCTCCTTGGATTCTGCTATGTCTCAGGCCGTTCGTATTGACAGGCGTCTTAGAGAGAGAGGAGAGATCTCTCCTTCCTGTCATACTCAGTCCCGGGACAGTGCAGCGGTCTCTTTCTGTGCGCAGGGGTCTCAGTCGCTGTCAGCCCCTTCTGAGCAGGAACCTATGCAGCTGGGGTTGATTGCCTCTGACAATAGAAGATTCAGCCCGCATGGGAGGGTTTGTTTTTGTTGTGGAGGTATAAATTATTTGGCAAATGTTTGTCCCTCTAGGAGATTCAGGCAGTCTTCTGGGAGTAATAAAGAAACAAAAAGGAAAAAATCTTTTAAAAATGTTCCGTCTGTTACTATTGGCAGGGTTGAGGCGGAAATTGAAGGTTTTCTGTTTGCTTGTAGTTCCCGTTTTGTCCTGCCTGCTAGGGTGGCGCTAGAGAGCAAGAGCATTTTTTGTGAGATTTTTGTGGATAGTGGAGCAGCTGTCAATCTCATTGATAATCAATTTGCAATAACTCATGGTTTCCAGGTATGCACTTTGGGAAAGGATATTCCTGTTTTTGCTATTGATTCCGCTCCACTTTCTCAGAAATCATTAAAGGGCATAGTTTACAATATCCGTTTAATTGTGAGTGATGCTCATGTTGAGGATGTGTCATGTTTCGTCCTTAGCGGTTTGCCTACTCCTCTAGTGTTGGGGCTACCCTGGCTCACTAAACATAACCCCACCATTGATTGGAAAGCGAGGCAAATAAATGGTTGGAGTGACTTTTGCAGAGAGAATTGCCTCATGACATCTGTTTCTGAGGTTTCTACTAAGACTGTACCACCTTTCCTCTCTGAATTTTCGGATGTCTTCTCTGAGAGTGGAGTCCAGGATTTGCCCCCGCACAGGGAGTACGATTGCCCTATTAATCTCATCCCAGGCGCCAAGCTGCCTAAATCTCGTTTATACAATCTTTCCCAACCTGAGAGGGTCGCTATGCGTGCTTATATCTCTGAGAGTCTGAGAAAAGGACACATACAACCCTCGAAGTCACCTGTTGCCGCTGGTTTTTTCTTTGTTAAGAAAAAAGATGGTTCTTTAAGACCTTGTCTGGATTTCAGGGAGCTGAACAGTATCACTATTCGTGACCCTTATCCGCTTCCTCTGATCCCGGACCTGTTTAACCAGGTTGTTGGGGCTAAAGTCTTTTCCAAATTAGACCTAAGAGGGGCATACAACCTGGTCAGGGTCAGAGAAGGAGACGAATGGAAGACGGCTTTCAATACCCCTGAGGGCCATTTTGAGAATTTGGTTATGCCTTTTGGTTTGATGAATGCCCCAGCCGTTTTTCAGCATTTCGTGAACAGCACTTTTTATCATTTAATGGGAAAATTTGTATTAGTGTATTTGGATGACATTTTGATTTTTTCTCCTGATTTCAAGACTCATAAGGAACATTTACGTCAGGTCTTGCTCATCCTACGGGAGAATAAATTATACGCGAAACTGGAAAAATGTGTGTTTGCGGTTCCAGAAATTCAATTTCTGGGGTTTCTTCTCTCCGCTTCTGGTTTTCGCATGGACCCCGAGAAGGTCCGCGCTGTGCTTGAGTGGGAGCTTCCTGAGAATCAGAAGGCGCTGATGCGTTTTTTGGGCTTTGCCAATTATTACAGGAAATTTATTTTGAATTATTCCTCTGTTGTTAAACCACTCACTGATATGACCAGAAAGGGGGTAGATTTTTCTTCCTGGTCGGTAGAGGCGCGTAAGGCATTTTCTAATATCAAGGAGAGTTTTGCTTCCGCTCCCATCCTGGTACAACCTGATATTTCGTTACCCTTCATAGTTGAGGTTGATGCTTCTGAGGTAGGGGTGGGTGCGGTCTTGTCTCAGGGTTCCTCTCCTGCTAAATGGCAACCATGTGCCTTTTTCTCGAAGAAACTCTCCTCCGCAGAGAGAAATTATGATGTGGGAGATAGGGAATTGTTGGCCATCAAGTTGGCTTTTGAGGAATGGCGCCATTGGCTAGAGGGAGCCATTTACTAGCTTTACCGTGTTTACTGACCATAAAAATCTGGCCTACTTGGAGTCAGCCAAGCGTCTGAACCCGAGACAGGCCAGATGGTCTTTGTTCTTTTCAAGGTTTAATTTTGTTGTCACGTTCCGCCCTGGGGTTAAGAATGTGAAGGCAGATGCCCTGTCACGTTGTTTTCCGTGAGGTGGGAATTTTGAAGACCCGGGTCCCATTTTGGCTGAAGGTGTGGTGGTCTCTGCTCTTTTTCCTGAATTGGAGGCAGAGGTGCAGGCAGCCCAGTCAGAGGCTCCTGATCTTTGTCCTCCTGGGAGGTTGTTTGTGCCTCTCGCTTTGAGACACAAGATTTTTAAGGAACACCACGATACGGTCCTTGCTGGGCACCCGGGGGCAAGAGCCACACTGGATCTCATCGCTCGGAGATTCTGGTGGCCTGCGCTTCGTAAGTCGGTTGAGGGTTTTGTGGCAGCTTGCGAGACTTGCGCTCGTGCCAAAGTCCCTCATTCACGGCCATCAGGTCCTCTCCTTCCCTTACCCATTCCTTCCCGTCCTTGGACACATCTGTCCATGGACTTCATAACGGACTTGCCTCGTTCCTCGGGGAAGACTGTGATTCTGGTGGTGGTGGACCGTTTTAGCAAAATGGTGCATTTCATCCCTTTTCCTGGTTTGCCCAATGCTAAGACGCTGGCGCAGGCATTTATTGACCACATTGTCAAATTGCATGGTATTCCTTCAGACATAGTCTCTGATAGGGGCACGCAGTTTGTTTCCAGATTCTGGAAGGCTTTCTGTTCTCGCTTGGGGGTTCGGTTGTCATTCTCTTCTGCTTTCCACCCGCAGTCGAATGGCCAGACAGAGCGCGTCAATCAGAATCTGGAGACATATCTGCGCTGTTTTGTGGCGGAGAATCAGGAGGATTGGTGTTCTTTTTTGTCCCTTGCTGAGTTTGCTTTAAATAACCGTCGTCAGGAGTCCTCTGATAAGTCACCATTTTTTGGTGCATATGGGTTTCATCCGCAGTTTGGGACTTTCTCGGGAGAGGGGTCTTCTGGTTTACCTGATGAGGACAGATTCTCCTCGTCTTTGTCATCTATTTGGCAAAAGATTCAGGATAATCTAAAGAGCATGAGTGAGAGATATAAGCGTGTGGCAGATAAGAGACGTGTGCCTGGTCCGGACCTGAATGTTGGTGATCTGGTGTGGTTGTCTACCAAGAATATCAAATTGAAGGTTCCTCCTGGAAGTTGGGTCCTAGGTTTATTGGGCCTTACAAGATCCTGTCTGTCATCAATCCTGTTGCCTACCGTCTTGATCTTCCTCAGACTTGGAAGATCCATAATGTTTTTCATAAGTCCTTATTGAAACCTTATGTTCAACCTATTGTACCCTCGCCTTTGCCTCCTCCTCCGATTATGGTTGATGGAAATCTTGAATTTCAGGTCTCTAGGATTGTGGATTCTCGTCTTGTCCGCGGTTCCCTCCAGTACCTCGTTCATTGGGAGGGTTATGGTCCTGAGGAGAGGATGTGGGTCCCAGTGACGGACATTAAGGCCACTCGTCTCATCAGGGCTTTCCATAGGTCCCATCCTGAGAAGGTGGGCCCTGAGTGTCCGGAGTCCACTCGTAGAGGGAGGGGTACTGTCACAACCAGACAGTTGAGAAGCTCTGACAGGAGCTTTCCAGATCCTCCTCCTTGAGTTTCTTTGTTTTGGTTAAGTTCCTCATCTCGTTAGTCTATCTCAGCTGTCATGCAGTTGGACTGATTGCTTCCCTTTAAGTTCCTCCCCATGATGCATTAGGTTGCGGCTTATACAACTTCCTGGAGTGTGTGTGCTTGCTGTTTCTATTTCCCAGTCCTCTGCAAGATAAGTGCTGTTCCTTTATTTGTGATTTTCTGTCTGCTGGATTTTCAGGTGACCCTGACTCCCTCCGTGTCTAGTGTAGGGAGCCGGTGGTCGTGTCCCCTCACTATTGTAGGGTCTTCAGGTATTAGATAGCAGAGGTACGCGGATATGCGCCCATCCACCTTTGGGGTGTTCGCATAGGCTGAGCAATTAGGGAGAGTGGCAGGTCTCATGTAGGGGTCTCCCTTTTGTTCCTTAGTTGTGGATCCAGTGAGTCATTATTGTATTGCATTGTCTTGTTTCCTGTACACCATCCGTGACAGGTAAATTCCATTCTATCTAAGGATCTATCTGTCATATACGCTGCTATCTGCTGGCAAACCAGGCACATTACATGAACATAACAGTTACATAGCAAGATTATGAATGCACAATGCGAAGGACTTGGAAAAAAATACACAGATGGCATTTATGTTAACCATTACAGTAGAGGAGTGCAGAAATGGTAATACCACTCTGTGTATTACACCTTTACCGACTGTAGCCACAGATAAGGAGTGGTACTGTTTAATGATGATAATAAAATGTATGCTTATTATACAGTGGATATAAAAAGTCTACACACCCCTGTTAAAATGTCTGGTTTCTGAGCTGTAAAAAAATGAGACAAAGATAAATCATTTCAGAACTTTTTCCACCTTTAATGTGACCTATAAACTGTACCACTCAATTAAAAAACAAACTGGAATCTTTTAGGTGGAGGGAAGAAAACTAAAATAATGTGGTTGCATAAGTGTGCACACCCTCTTATAACTGGGGATGTAGCTGTGTTCAGAATTAAGCACTCACATTCAAAATCATGTTAAATAGGAGTCAGTATACACCTGCCATCATTTAAAGTGCCTCTGATTAACCCCAAATAAAGTTCAGCTGCTCTAGTTGGTCTTTCCTGAAATTTTCTTAGTCGCATCCCACAGCAAAAGCCACAGAGAGCTTTCAAAGCATCAGAGGGATCTCATTGTTAAAAGGTATCAGTCAGGAGAAGGGTACAAAAGAATTTCCAAGGCATTAGATATACCATGGAACACAGTGAAGACAGTCATCATCAAGTGGAGAAAATATGGCACAACAGTGACATTACCAAGAACTGGACGTCCCTGGACGTCCACAGCTCTGAGTGGCACATTATATATCACTGTGTTGCACATTTTACATACACAGCTCTGCTGTGCACATCATACATCCCTGTGTCGCATACAGCTCTGCTACATACACCACACACACTACTGTGCTGGATTCACACTATACACCTATCCAGGGCCGGTAGCGAATCTACATTTGGGCAAATTTAACATTTCTGCCCCTCATGATTCGTCCATTTCTTGCCCCCCCCCATGTGCCAATATCATAGTGCCATCCTCTCCCCCTGCCCCCTAATGTGCCAGTACCAAGTGCCTCTCTCCTCCCCCCTCCATGTGCCAGTATCATAGTGCCATCCTCGCCCCCTAATGTGCCAGTATCAAGTGCCTCTCTCCTCCCCCCCATGTGCCAATATCATAGTACCATCCTCTCCCCCTGCCCCCTAATGTGCCAGTATCAAGTGCCCCTCTCCTCCCCCCCTCCATGTGCCACGATCATAGTGCCATCCTCTCCCCCTGGCCCCTAATGTGCCAGTATCAAGTGCCTCTCTCCTCCCCCCTCCATGTGCCAGTATTATGGCGCCAATAGCCCCCCCTCCCACGTGGCAGTAAAGTAACAGTCCGGTATTTAAAAAATAAAAAATTTCTACTTACCTCCATGTCAGCGATGCGATGCAGGCCTCTTCCTCTTCCTGTGTTCCAAGCAGCCTCTAGTGTTGAAGATTTGGTGCTCGTGTTCCTATTTAGCCTGTCTTTCAGAAAAGTTTAAGATGGGATTCGAACCCATGACCTTCTGTATCAGAGGCAAAGCACCTAACCACACAGCTATGACAGCTGTACAGCTAGTTACTTAAAAAAAAATATATATATATATAAGACTTCTACTGTAGATAACTTTGATACCTAGTGTACAACCATACACATGACAGTTGCCTCAACACACCCAGCACTGCTACATCCATACACAGTGTGCTGGGGCAGCTGTCATGTGTATGTACACTAGGTATCAAAGTTACCTACAGTAGAAGTCTTTTTTATTTTTTTTTATTTTTTTTTAAGTAACTGGTAATACAGCTGTCATAGCTGTGTGGGTAAATGCCTTGCCTCTGATGGGAAAGGTTGAGAGTTCAAATCCCAGGGGAAACTTTTCTGAAAGACATGTTAAATGAGATTTAAATACAAGGGTCTTGTAGCTCAGAGTGTGTGCCTCAGCCTGTCAGCTCTGCAGGGATAGACAGGACACGCCCTGTCAGCCTGGGCCCCGAAGCAGTCGCTTCCCCTGCTTCCCCGGTAGTTATGCCACTGCTGTAAACTGTGACATCTGTGCCACATCTTGTGTGTCAAGCGTGCATATAACATTTAATATAAAGAGCACTAAGGAACGGGGAAGTGGCCGTGATGCTGATGGTGCACGCAGAGGCCGTGGCCCTGGGTGTGTTGAAACTGTGCCTGCTGCCAGAGCACAAGAAAAACAATCATCCACGATACCTAGCTTCATGTCCCAGTTTGCAGGGTGTCGCAGGACAAAACTCTTGAAGTCATACCAGTGCGACCAGGTGGTTGGTTGGATTGCAGCAGAAAATGCTTCCAGTCGGTTAAGCACCACCCGGTCTTCCACCAAGTTCACTCTCAGTAGCCAAGAGTCTGTTCAACAGAATCCTCTCCCTGATCCTCCTTCCTTCCATCATCGCCATTACTTGATTTGGCCCTCTTGCCAAGCACGCTTGAAGAGGGACATGAGATCTTGTGCCCTGATTCCCAACCTCTTGAGCATCCACAGTCACAAGAACATGACGGTGGGGAACGGCAATTAGTGTTTAATGAGGTGGATGATGATGAGACACAGTTGCCAATGAGTCAAACGCAATTACTGTCTCAAGAGGTTAATGAAGAGGATAAGACAGTTGTCAATCACTGAGGTTGTGGTTAGGTCAACAAATCAAGAGGATGATCAGAGTGAGGAAGTGGAAGAAGAGGTGGCGGACGATGAGGTCACTGACCCAACCTGGGAAGGTGAAAAGCCGAGCGAGGACAGCAGTACAGAGGGGGAAGGATCTGCAGCACAACAGGCTGGAAGAGGCAGTGGGATAGCAAAGGGGAGAAGGCGGGCCACACCAAACAGGGCCACAACTGTTCCATGGAGCACCCCCTTGCGTAAATTTCCCTTGCCAAGGGGTAAGTATTCGGAAGTATGGCGCTTTTCTGAAGAAAGTGCGGACGACAAAAGAATAGTAGTTTGCAACCTGTGCCACACCAAAATGAGCCGGGGCGTGAATACTTGCAACCTCACCACCACCAGCATAATCCGCCACATGGCATCCATGCCACATTGGGACGAACGCCTGGGTCCACAATCTGTGTCTGCGAGTCACACCACTGCCTCCTCTTCCCCTATGGTACGTACTGGCCAATCGCCTGTCGAAGGCGCAGGCGAGGATGCCTCCTGCCCTGCACCTGGACCTTCACAAGCACCATCAGTGACCACACCCACTTCCCTGTCGCAGCGCAGCGTCCAAATGTCATTACCCCAGGCATTTGAACGCAAGCACAAATATCCAGCCACCCACCCATAGGCCATAGCACCTTTTAAAATTACTGGCCCTGGAAATTTTGCCATTCAGGCTTGTGGATACTGAGGCCTTCCGCAGCCTGATGTCAGCGGCAGTCCCGCGGTACTCTGTCCCCAGCCGCCACAATTTTTTGAGGTGTGCCGTGCCTGCCTTACACCAACATGTGTCCCGAAACGTCACACGTGCCCTGACCAACGCAGTTACTGAGAAGGTCCACTTAACTACGGACACATGGACAAGTGCATTTGGCCAGGAACGCTACATTTCCCTGACGGCACACTGGGTGAACATTGTGGAGGCCGGGAGCCAGTCGTACCCTGGGATGGCACAGTGGCTACAGACACCGAGGATTGTGGGCCCTAATTCACTCAGGGTTTCCGCCAGCAGCTACGTTAGTGGCTCCAACCCCCACTTCTCCTCCTCCGCCTCCTCCACCACTTCCACCTCCGAATTATCCTCTTGCAGCACCAGTCAGCCATCAGCCGGTAGCTGGAAGCAGTGTAGCACTGCAGTGGGGAAGCGTCAACAGGCCGTGCTGAAGCTGATATGCTTAGGGGACAAACAGCACACCGCCGCAGAGCTGTTGCAGGGGATAAGAAACCAGATTGAGCTGTGGCTCTCGCCACTCAACCTTCAACTAGGAATGGTTGTGCGTGATAATGGCCGTAACTTGGTGTGGTGGTGGCTTTGGAGCTCGGCAAGCTCAGACACATCCCATGCCTAGCCCACGTCTTAAACTTAGTGGTTCAGCGGTTTCTCAAAACCTACCCCAATTTGCTTGAGCTACTGGTGAAGGTGCGCCGCGTGTGTGCACATTTCCGCAAGTCATTGACAGCTTCAGCCAGTCTATCAACGCTGCAGCAGCGCTTGAAATTGCCAGCTCACCGGCTGTTGTGCGACGTTAGCACGCGCTGGAACTCAACGTTCCACATGTCTTCAGGCTTTGTGAGCAGCAGCGGGCAGTAGTGGAATACCAGCTGCAACATGGCCGTTGCCTTTCCAGTTAGCTTCTGCTAATCAGAAGCGAGGAGTGGTTATGGATGTCTGACCTCTGTGAGGTTTTAAAAAACTTTGAGGAATCAACAAAGATGGTGAGCGGCGATAACGCTATTACAGTCCTGATCAAAAGTTTAAGACCACTTGAAAAATTGCAAAAAATCATATTTTACATTGTTGGATCTTAACAAGGTTCCAAGTAGAGTTTCAACATGCAACAAGAAGAAATGAGAGACAAAACATTTTTTGAGCATTAAATTAATTGAAAATAACGATTAAACTGAAACAGGCTGTTTTTCAGCTGATCCAAATTTTAGGACCACATGCCTTTAAAAGGCCAAATCTGTGCAAAGATGTGGATTCATGGTCATTTTCTGTCAGGTAGTCACACGTTGTTATGGCAAAGGCAAAAAAACTCCCTTTTTGGTCGGGTTGTTGAACTGCATAAGCAGGGTCTCTCACAGCGCGCCATCGCTGCTGAGGTGGGACGCAGTAAGACAGTCATTTGGAATTTCTTAAATGATCCTGAGGGTTATGGAACAAAAAAGTCAAGTGGAAGACCCAAAAAAATTCATCAGCACTGAGCCGGAGGATACAATTGGCTGTCCGTCAAGACACTGGACAATCCTCGACCCAAATTAAGGCCCTTACTGGTGCTGACTGCAGCCCCATAACCATCAGACGGCATCTGAGACTGAAGGGCTTCAAAAACAAAAAACGTCTTCAAAGACCTTGTTTCCTTGAACGCCACAGAACTGCTCGTTTGTACTTTGCAAGAGAGCACCAAATATGGGACATTCAAAGGTGGAAGAAAGTTTTATTCTCTGATGAGAAAACAATTTAACCTTGATGGTCCTGATGGTTTCCAACGTTACTGGCATGACAAGCAGATCCCACCTGAGATGTTTTCTACGCGCCACAGTGGAGAGCGCACCATAATGGTCTGGGGTGCTTTTTCCTTCAATGGAACAATGGAGCTTCAGGAAGTGCAGGGGCGTCAAACGGCCGCTGGCTATGTCCAGATGTTGCAGAGAGTATTCCTCATGACTGAGGGCCCTCGTCTGTGTGGTAACAACTGGGTTTTTTAACTGGACAACGCTATAGTACACAATGCCCGCAGGAGAAGGGACTTCTTCCAGGAGAATAACATCACTCTTTTGGCCCATCCTGCGTGTTCCCCTGATCTAAATCCAATCGAGAACCTTTGGGGATGGATGGCAAGGGAAGTTTACAAAAATGGACAACAGTTCCAGACGTCTTCACCACTTGGAGAAATGTTCCCACTCACCTTATGGGAACGCTTGCATCAAGCATGCCGAAACAAATTTTTTAAGTGAAAAACAATAACGGCGGAGCTACTCATTACTGAGTTCATGTTTGGAAGTTGGATTTCTGTTTTAAGGGGATTTAGTTTTTTTTTGGAGGTGTGGTCCTAAACTTTTGATCAGCTGAAAAACAGCCTGTTTCAGTTTATTTGTTGTTTTCATTAAATTGAATGTTCAAAAAATGTTTTGTCTCACTCCCATTTCTTCTTGTTGCATGTTGAAGCTCTACTTGGAACCTTGTTAAGATCCAGCAATGCTAAATATGATTTTTTTGCCATTTTTCAAGTGGTCTTAAACTTTTGATCAGGACTGTATCAGCATCACCATCCCACTTCTGTGTCTACTCAAACGATCGCTGCTCACAATTAAAGACCACGCTTTGCATGTGGAAGAGGTGGAAATAGAAGAAGACATTACACAGGGTGATAGCCAGACAACCCTCCGTCCGTCTTCTAAGCGCAAATTGGACGATGAAGAGGAGGAGGAGGAGCAGGAGACGGTTGCCTCCGCTACAGAAGGTAGTACCCATGTAAGTTTAATTCCATCTGTTCAGCGTGGGTGGGCAGAAGAGGAGGAAGAGGATGAGGAGATTGAGAGTGATCCTCCTGATGATGACAGCAAAGTCTTGCCTGTTGGTACTCTGGCACACATGGCTGACTTCATGTTAGGCTGCCGTTCCTGCGCCCTGCGCGTTATACGCATTTTAGACAACACAGATTACTGGGTGCTCACCCTTCTCGACCCCTCCTACAAAGAGAACTTCTCATCTCTCATTCCTCAGGTAGAGAGGACGAGCAAAATGGTGCAATACCAGAAGGTCCTTGTTGAAAAATTGCTCCAAAAATTTCCATCTGACAACGCTGGAGGCAGAGTCCGTACTTCCTTGGGCAACCGAGGAGGGGAGACAAGGGGAACACACAGCAGTTCCAACAGAGGCAGGGCAACACTCTCCACGGCCTGGGACAGTTTTATGACACCCCGCCAGCACCCTCACCCTGATGCGCGGCCTAGTGTCACAGGGAGGGAAAAGTTTTGTAAGATGGTGAAGGAGTACGTAGCAGACCGTGTCAGCGTCCTCAGTGATCCCTCAGTGCCTTACAACTACTGGGTGTCCAAGCTGGACACGTGGCACGAACTGGCGCTCTACACCTTGGAGGTGCTGGCCTGCCCTGCCGCCAGCGTTTTGTCTGAGCAGGTATTTAGTGCTGCTTGTGGCATTATAACAGATAAGCGTATCCGCCTGTCAACTGAAAATGCTGACAGGTTGACTCTTATAAAAATGAACAAGGCCTGGATTGCCCCAGACTTCTCGTCTCCACCAGAGGAAAGCGGGTGAACAAAGGCACTTTAAATGTGTTGTTTAATGTACTTAATACACTGTATTCCCATGCACCCCATCCACCACAAAAAAGGGTATACAGTTAAATCTTCCTTTTCTCATCCTCCTCTTCCATCATATCAACATGCTTATTTGTCGCATATAATGTTTTACAGGGGCAGCTCAACTGCAGGCCCTCACATATAATGTTTTACAGGGTCAGCTCAACTGCAGGCCCTCGCATATAATGTTTTACAGGGCATCTGCGCATTTTAGACAACATGGATTACTGGTTGTTTACCCTTCTTGACCCCCGCTACAAAGAGAACTTCTCATCTCTCATTTCTCTGGTGGAGTGGACAAGCAAAACGGTGCTATACCAGAGGGTCCTTGTTGAAAGGGCAGACATCCAAATGGATCGTCGCCGTCACGGGGACGTGCGATCTCCTAGAAGTTATCAAGAGTCAACAAAGCGGCTGCAGGCTCTCACCTACAAGTCCAGTCTCAGTAGCCAAGAGTCTGGTCAACACAATCCTCACCATGATGGCACACTGGGTGAACGTTGTGGAGGCCGGGAGCAAGTTGGCTGCTGGCACCAGACTTGCCCTCCAATAGATCCTCGTTAACAAAAGTGTACTCATTCCAATAATAGGGCCGCTTAGGAGTGCTGTATTGTTATTTATCGGCACTACCTCCCCGAGTCGGAAGTGGGTAATTGCCGCGCGCATGCTGCCTTCCTTGGATGCTTGTGCTTTAATAACTTGACCTACCCTCTCTGGGTGGTTCACAATTAGGAAAAAAAAGGGGCAAGGCAACAACAGCCAATCAGATTTAAGCCATTGACCTCCTTTGGATGTGGTATCCCTTTCTCAAGCTCCCTCTCCGGCATCGAACCCTGATTTCCCGTTACCAACATGGTAGGCGCAGAGAAAAAAATCAAAAGTTGATAGGGCAGACATCCAAATGGATCGTCGCCGTGACGGGGACGTGCAATCTCTCAGAGGTTATCTAGAGTCACCAATGCTGCAGCAGGCCCTCGCCCCTAATGTTTTAGATGGTCAGATGTTTTTGAGGGTCACCTGCAGGCCATTAATCATAATTTTTCAAGGCTGTGTATGTGTGTGTTTTATGAGTTTAGGAGTCCCACTACCTGAACAATTGTACCACAATGTGAATGAGGCCCTCCTTTATGTGATATACAGGTTGTATCAGAGTGCCTCCTCCTTGTAATTTTTGGCAGCACTTGCACTTTATATACAAGTAAATATACAGGAAAGAATGTTTCTTAACAATTTTTCCTCCCCAAAAATATTTTTTTACGGTTTTGTGCGTATTATTGTCAGTCTGCAGAAGTGGCGTACTACTCGGACAACATGGTTCCCAGCAGCGACCTGGGAGTCCAAGATGCATCAAGACATCCTCCCCATGCTGTTCCCGAACCATTTTGGTGGCGTTTCCATCAATTTCTGATATTTTCCTATGAACCAGACACCCTCCCCTCTTAAGAGCAGGGGGTGCCTGCTTTAATGCTCGGGTTCTCCCATTGACTTCCATTATACTCGGGTGCTCAGTAGAGCACCCGAGCATCCCGATGTGTTCAGCCAGAGCACCCGAGCACCCTAACACTTTGGTGCTCGATCACCACTACTATACATGTATAGGGCAGAAACCCTGAAGACCTGAAGTTATTGTAAGCACTTGGCAAACATTTTTGTGAACCTAAACGTGATTAGATTGTGATTCCACAATCCACCCACCAACTGTTCCACCATGTTTTTTTCAAGTTGTCAAGTACCACCCAGTACATTTAAATACATTTAAGATTAATTGTTTTGAACCTATCATCTATCTATTTACTCTATCTATCTATCTATCTATCTATCTATCTATCTATCTATCTATCTATCTATCTATCTATCTATCTGTTATTGATCAATCTGTTCTGCTATCTGTAGATACTTTTTGTAGATTTATTTCTCAGGTAATGCTACTTTGCTGCCATCTCCTGGTTATTAATAATCTTGCAGAATCACTGTATCCTGGAGCACAGTGTATGAGTAGCAGGATATTGGGGTTTAGTTTGTACCTAAAAAGCTGCAAATAAAGAAACTTGTCCCCTCTGAGTAAATGGAATTCTTTTCAAGTAAATAGAAGTGTTATATAACTTCATACAAACAAGGACAAGTTAATGGGATGTGTTTTTGTAATAGTCTCTTGTGTTCCCCATGCTGAGATTTTAGCGATCATGCCACACACATCACTAAGATGCCGGCCACTCTTTTCGTAGGAACCATTCACAAGACCTGGCGTCTTGAGATGCTCTCAACCAATCGCCTACACATTAACATTTGGAACTTATCACAGTCGCTCTAGTCCTTACACTTGACTATTAATCCCATTTCCAGCACATCAACTTCAAGAACTGACTGTTCACCTGCTGCCTAATGTGATCCCCGCTTTTACAGACGTCATTGTCCTAGGATGATGACTGTTATTCACGTCACCGGTCAGTGGTGTTAAAGGAAGTCTGCCCCTAGGAAATTCCCTTTAATGCCCTGTAGGGCTAGAACAGCTGAACGTAATGATACTTTCACTTAGTGATCTGGTACTTCATTCTGGAGAAAAAGTACTTTTAATCCATATGTATATGAGTAGTTAAGTGCACCAAGGGTGGGTCCAACTCATTCTGTGCACCCTTGCTCCTCCCGCTTCCTCTGCCAGTCCCTCCCTCTCCTTCTTAATTTTCAGGGCCAGGTTCCTGTATAGTCATCTCACCTGTTCTTGCCAATCAAGAAGGAGAGGGAAGGAATGGCAGAGGACGCAGGAGGAGCGGGAGTGCACAGAGTGGCTGATCGGTAACTTCCCAGCCATGTGCGGGAGGCCGTACAGGTGCGCACGTCCTCTGTGGCCCTATACTAGTCATAGGCGCTCCCAGTGCTGCCTCTCCACAGTCATTCCTGTTACTAGGCTCTATCAGTAACGGGCCGCTCTAGTTTTATATTACTCTTTGTTTTCTTATTTTAGGTGTTATCCCTATTATTACAATTAGAGTTGAGCGGACACCTGGATGTTCGGGTTTGACGGGTTCGGCCGAACTTCAGAAAAAAGTTTCAGTTCGGGACCCAAACTTGACCCGAACTTGACCCCAAACCTGAACCCCATTGAAGTCAATGGGGACCCGAACTTTTGAGCACTAAAATGGCTGTAAAAATGTCATGGAAAGGGCTGCAAATGTCGTCAAAATGTGGTTAAGAGCATGGCAAGTGCTCTGCAAACAAATGTGGATAGGGAAATGACTTAAAATAACCTAAAATACGTAAAAATAAAAAATAATAATCTTGCTCTAGGAGGACCAGGTCCATATGGAGTACGAGGTTGAGGAGGCGGTGGATGTGGCGGTGTAGGTGGAAGTGGCGGTGGAGGAGGAGGAGGTAGCCTACACTTTTTTGGGTTTTAAATGTATTTGTATTTTTTTTTTAATTAGGGTACACCCCAAAACATTTGGAAATTTAACCTGTGATAACCCCCTCCAGTCATGCTAAACACACGTTCAGACAATACACTGGCTGCAGGGCAGGCCAGCACCTCCAAGGGGTAAAGGGCAAGCTCAGGCCATGTGCCCAATTTGGAGTCCCAGAAGTTGCAGGAGCTGACCCCTGTCACTCAGTTTGTGTAGGCTTGTGCACACTTACTGCCCCACCATGTCGCATGTCCCCGTGATGTTCACGATCCAATTTGATATCTGCTATATCAACTTTCGAGGTTCTTTTATGCGCCTACCATGGTGATCACGGGTGGCGGGGAATCAGGGTTCCAGGCCAGAGAGGGAGCGTGAGAAAGAGGGACCACATCCAAGGGAGGATTCATTTTTTCGAATTTAAAATTATAGAGTTGAAATATGGGAGAAATTATTAAAGCGTAAAAGTGTGAAAACTTTTCAAAGTTTAAGCATTGAATGAAAGGATGTGGTGCGCATTAATTACTGAATAATATATTACATTTTATTCCCTGTCACCTATGCATAGCAGGTGTTTATTCACATCTAAAATTGTATAATGTCAACCCAAGAATGTAACAGAATTTTTTTTAGAAATTTATTAAGCTGGGTAGAGGAGGGGTATATTACACCCAAAAATTTGTGAATTTCACCCAAAAATTTAACTGACATATTTTTTTTTAAACAACTTGTCTACTAGGTATAGCAGTGGTACATCACACTTAAAAATTGGTGAATTTCACCAGAAAATGTAACTGACTATTTATTTATTTTTTTAACCGGCCTACTAGGTATAGCAGTGGTACTATACACCCTAAAATTGGTGAATTTCACCCGAAAATGTTAATGACAATTATTTATTTATTTTAAACGGCCTACTAGGTATAGCAGTGGTACTATACACCCAAAAATTGGTGAATTTCACCCGAAAATGTAAATGACAATTTTTTTTTTTTTAAACGGCCTACTAGGTATAGCAGTGGTACTATACACCCAAAAATTGGTGAATTTCACCCGAAAATGTAAATGACAAAGTAGTGAAATGATATAAAATAAAACACCTACAAATAAAATTTAAAAAAATTGATTTATGAGGTGGAGTTCCATATGGAGTAGGAATTTGAGGAGGCGATGGACGTAGCGGTGTAGGTGGAAGCGGCGGTGGAGGAGGACGAGGTAGCCAACACAGGTTTTTGGTTTTAATTTAATTTTTTTAAATTAGGGTACACTCCAAAAGAGTGTGAAATATCCAAAATACAAACATGAGCAATTGCACTGCAGTATAACAATGGCTGGTTAGTGCCGGTATACATGTCTATTCTGGACAAGGTGCGGACAAGTCCTGAGGGATCCATGCCTGGTTCATTTTAATGAACGTGAGCTTGTCCACATTGGCTGTGGACAGGCGGCTACGCTTGTCTGTGATGACGCCCCCTGCCGTGCTAAGCACACGTTCAGACAATACACTGGCTGCAGGGCAGGCCAGCACCTCTAAGGCGTAAAGGGAAAGCTCAGGCCATGTGCCCAATTTGGAGACCCAGAAGTTTAAGGGGGCAGACCCGTCATTCAGTACGTGTAGGCGTGTGCACACATACTGCTCCACCATGTTGGTGAAATGCTGCCTCCTGCTAAGACGTTCCATATCAGCTGGTGGTGCTGGTTGTTGTGGCGTGCTGACAAAGCTTTTCCACATTTCGGCCATGCTAACCCTGCCTTTTGAGGTGCTGGCGGTGTCCCAGCTGCGTTGGCGACCTCTTCCTCGTCCTCTGCCTTCGCCTTGTGCTTCCACTGTGCCTCCGCTGTCAGGAGGGAATGCCACCAGCAGCGTGTCTACCAGCGTGCGCTTGTACTCGCGCATCTTACGATCACACTCCAGTGACAGAATTAAGGACGGTACGTTGTCCTTGTAACGGGGATCCAGCAGCGTGGCCACCCAGTAATCAGCACAAGTTAGAATGTGGCCAACTCGGCGGTCGTTGCAGAGACACTGCAGCATGTAATCGCTCATGTGTGCCAGGCTGCCCAGAGGCAACAAAAAGCTGTCCTCTGTGGGAGGTGTATTGTCTGTGTCCTCTGTATCCCCCCAGCCACTCACCAGTGATGGCCATGAGCTGGTCTGGGTGCCACCCTGCTACGAGATTTCGCCCATTATCGTACACCACCAGGCCGGGCTTGAGGCTGACTGGCACAAACCCCTCATCAGTCTGTTGTTCACGGCCCGTCCACAGCTCCTGCACGGTGTGGGGTTTGTCCCCCAAACAGATAAGTTTTAAAACTGCCTGCTGTCGTTTACCCCTAGTTGTGCTGAAGTTGATGGTGAAGGTGTTACGCTGACCGGATGAAGAGCTGGTAGAGGATGAGGAAGCTCAGTAGGAGGAGGAAGCAACAGGAGGCAAACTGAAGCGCCCTGCAATCCTCGGTGGTGGAAGGACATGCGCCAAACTGCTATCCGCCTCAGGCCCAGCCGCCACTGCATTTACCCAGTGTGCTGTTATGGAGATATAACGGCCCTGACCGTGCTTACTGGTCCACGTATCCGTAGTCAGGTGCACCTTGCCACAGATGGCGTTGAGCAGTGCACACCTGATTTTGTCCCCTACTTGGTTGTGCAGGGAAGGGATGGCTCGCCTTGAAAAGTAGTGGCGGCTGGGCACGATATACTGTGGGACAGCCACCGCCATAAGGCCTTTAAAACTATCCGTCTCCACCAGACGGAATGACAGCATTTCAAAGGCCAGTAATTTTGAAATGCTGGCATTCAGGGCTAGGGATTGCGGGTGGGTAGGGGGGTACTTCCTCTTCCTCTCCAGTGTTTGGGATATGGAGAGCTGAACGCTTCCGTGGGACATTGTGGAGATGCTTGGTGACCCAGGTGTTGGTGTTGCTGGCAGATCCTCTGTTTGCAGTGTGGCAGGTGGCACTGTCACTCCAGAGGTGGATGAAGAGGCCGAGACTGCAGCAGAAGAGGAAGCAGGAGGAGCCAGAGACCTTTCTTTGTTTTTGAGATGTCTACTCCACTGCAGCTCGTGCTTTGCACTTAAATGCCTGGTCATGCAGGTTGTGCTCAGGTTGAGAACATTTATGCCTCGCTTTAGGCTCTGATTGCAGAGCGTGCAAACCACTCGTGTCTTGTCGTCAGCACATTGTCTGAAGAACTGCCACGCCAGGGAACTCCTTGGAGCTGGCTTTGGTGTGCTCAGTCCCTTGCTGCGGTAGGCAGTTGCAGGCGTACTGTCTAGAGGATGGTCGCTCCGCTTTTGCACCCTGCTCCCTTTTCTGCTGTGCTGGTGGCTCTGTGCGACCATCGCCTCTTCCTCCGAACTACATAGGTCACTCGCATGACCTTGATTCCATGTGGGGTCGAGGACCTCATCGTCCTCCACATCATCTTCCACCCAGTCTTCACCCCTGCCTTTCTTGTCGGTCTGCACACTTTCGAAAGCCCCAGCAGTTGGCACCTGCTTTTCGTCATCATCCGAGACGTGCTGCGATGGTCCTCCCATGTACTCATCTTGAAAGATAAGTGGTTGGGCATCGGTACACTCAATCTCTTCCACTTCGTGGACAGGGCTAGGTGGATGGCCCTGGGAAACCCTGCTAACAGAGTCATCAAAAAGCAGAAGAGACTACTGCATGACTTGGGGCTCAGACTGCTTGGGTGATTTGCAAGGGGGTGAGGTGAAAGACTGATGGACATCGGCTGCAGGTGCCAACTGTGGTTTTTCATCAGGAAACTGGGTGGGAGAGAATGTGAAGGAACTGGATCCACTGTCAGCAACCCAATCTGTACTTGTTCACACCTCACCATTCGTAGAGCAGCATTAGGCCCGACCAAATACCGCTACAGGATTTGCCGTCTACTCGCACCTGAGGAAGAGGTTTCACTTGTGCGTGTTGCTGGAGCAGATCGACCACGTCCTCTCCATGCAACAGGAGCTCCACCAGCAGCACCACGACCTTATTTGATGCTCTCCTCATATTTTTCGAATTTAGGATCTTGCAATAAAATGGGTGATTAATTAATAGTAGAATAGAACGACAGTATGTAAAGGGGGTATCTCACACGGCCTGAACCAGTGTAGGCCTGAAAAAAAGATTTCTTTGCACAAAATGGCTGTATTTCAAATGCCTGAATCAAACCCCTGTATGCAGAGGGTGTATCTCACACGGCCTGAACCAGTGTAGGCCTGAATTCAATATTTGTGCACCAAATGGCGGTATTTCAAATGCCTAAATCAAACCCCTGTATGTAGAGGGTGTATCTCACACGGCCTGAACCAGTGTAGGCCTGAATTCAATATTTCTTTGCCCAAAATGGCTGTATTTCAAATGGCTGTATTTCAAATGCCTGAATCAAACCCCTGTATGTAGAGGGTGTATCTCACACGGCCTGAATCAGTGTAAGCCAAAATTAAATATTTCTTTGCCCAAAATGGCTGTATTTCAAATGGCTGTATTTCAAATGCCTGAATCAAGCCCCTGTATGTAGAGGGTGTATCTCACAGGGCCTGAACCAGTGTGGGCCTAAATTAAATATTTCTTTGCCCAAAAAGGCTGTATTTCAAATGGCTGTATTTCAAATGCCTGAATCAAACCCCTGTATGTAGAGGGTGTATCTCACACGGCCTGAACCAGTGTAGGCCTGAATTCAATATTAATGCACCAAATGGCGGTATTTCAAATGCCTGAATCAAACCCCTGTATGTAGAGGGTGTATCTCACACGGCCTGAACCAGTGTAGGCCTGAATTAAAGATTTCTTTGCACAAAATGGCTGTATTTCAAATGCCTGAATCAAACCCCTGTATGTAGAGGGTGTATCTCACACGACCTGAACCAGTGTAGGCCTGAATTAAAGATTTCTTTGCACAAAATGGCTGTATTTCAAATGCCTGAATCAAACCCCTGTATGTAGAAAGTGTATCTCACAAGGTCTGAACCAGTGTAGGCCTGAATTCAATATTGGTGCACCAAATGGCGGTATTTAAAATCTCTGAATCTAACCGAAATGTTCCTCGCACCTGAGAAAGAGGTTTCACTTGTGAGTGTTGCTGGAGCAGATCGATCACGTCCTCTCCATGCAACAGGAGCTCCACCAGCAGCACCACAACCTGGGGCACGTCCCTTATTTGATGCTCTCCTCATATTTTTCGAATTTAGGATCTTGCCCTAAATGGGTGTTTAATTAATAGTAGAATAGAACGACAGTATGTAAAGGGGGTATCTCACACGGCCTGAACCAGTATAGGCCTGAAATAAAGATTTCTTTGCACAAAATGGCGGTATTTCAAATGCCTGAATCAAACCCCTGTATGCAGAGGGTGTATCTCACACGGCCTGAACCAGTGTAGGCCTGAATTCAATATTGGTGCACCAAATGGCGGTATTTCAAATGCCTGAATCAAACCCCTGTATGTAGAGGGTGTATCTCACAGTGCCTGAACCAGTATAGGCCTAAATTAAATATTTCTTTGCCCAAAATGGCTGTATTTCAAATGCCTGAATCAAACCCCTGTATGTAGAGTGTGTATCTCACATGGCCTGAACCAGTGTAGGCCTGAATAAAAGATTTCTCTGCACAAAATGGCTGTATTTCAAATGCCTGGATCAAACCCCTGTATGTAGAGGGTGTATCTCACAGGGCCTGAACCAGTGTAGGCCTAAATTAAATATTTCTTTGCCCAAAATGGCTGTATTTCAAATGGCTGTATTTCAAATGCCTGAATCAAGCCCCTGTATGTAGAGGGTGTATCTCACAGGGCCTGAACCAGTGTGGGCCTAAATTAAATATTTCTTTGCCCAAAATGGCTGTATTTCAAATTGCTGTATTTCAAATGCCTGAATCAAACCCCTGTATGTAGAAGGTGTATCTCACAGGGCCTGAACCAGTGTAGGCCTGACTTCAATATTGATGCACCAAATGGCTGTATTTCAAATGCCTGAATCAAACCCCTGTATGTAGAGGGTGTATCTCACACGGCCTGAACCAGTGTAGGCCTGAATTAAAGATTTCTTTGCACAAAATGGCTGTATTTCAAATGCCTGAATCAAACCCCTGTATGTAGAGGGTGTATCTCACACGGTCTAAACCAGTGTAGGCCTGAATTCAATATTGGTGCACCAAATGGCGGTATTTAAAATCTCTGAATCTAACCGAAATGTTCCTCGCACCTGAGGAAGAGGTTTCACTTGTGAGTGTTGCTGGAGCAGATCGACCACGTCCTCTCCATGCAACAGGAGCTACACCAGCAGCACCACGATCTGGGGCACGTCCCTTATTTGATGCTCTCCTCATATTTTTCGAATTTAGGATCTTGCCCTAAATGGGTGTTTAATTAATAGTAGAATAGAACGACAGTATGTAAAGGGGGTATCTCACACGGCCTGAACCAGTGTAGGCCTGAAATAAAGATTTCTTTGCACAAAATGGCGGTATTTCAAATGCCTGAATCAAACCCCTGTATGCAGAGGGTGTATCTCACACGGCCTGAACCAGTGTAGGCCTGAATTCAATATTGGTGCACCAAATGGCGGTATTTCAAATGCCTGAATCAAACCCCTGTATGTAGAGGGTGTATCTCACACGGCCTGAACCAGTTTAGGCCTGAATTAAAGATTTCTTTGCATAAAATGGCTGTATTTCAAATGCCTGAATCAAACCACTGTATGTAGAGGGTGTATCTCACAGGGCCTGAACCAGTGTAGGCCTGAATTCAATATTGGTGCACCAAATGGCGGTATTTTAAATGCCTGAATCAAACCCCTGTATGTAGAGGGTGTATCTCACACGGCTTGAACCAGTGTAGGCCTGAATTAAAGATTTCTTTGCACAAAATTGCTGTATTTCAAATGCCTGAATCAAACCCCTGTATGTAGAGGGTGTATCTCACAGGGCCTGAACCAGTATAGGCCTAAATTAAATATTTCTTTGCCTAAAAAGGCTGTATTTCAAATGGCTGTATTTCAAATGCCTGAATCAAAGCCCTGTATGTAGAGGGTGTATCTCACACGGCCTGAATCAGTGTAGGCCTGAATAAAATATTTCTTTGAACAAAATGGCTGTATTTTAAATAGCTGTATTTCAAATGCCTGAATCAAACCCCTGTATGTAGATGGTGTATCTCACAGGGCCTGAACCAGTGTAGGCCTAAATTAAATATTTCTTTGCCCAAAATGGCTGTATTTCAAATGCCTGAATCAAGCCCCTGTATGTAGAGGGTGTATCTCACAGGGCCTGAACCAGTGTGGGCCTAAATTAAATATTTCTTTGCCCAAAATGGCTGTATTTCAAATGGCTGTATTTCAAATGCCTGAATCAAACCCCTGTATGTAGAGGGTGTATCTCACAGGGCCTGAACCATTGTAGGCCTAAATTCAATATTAATGCACCAAATGGCGGTATTTCAAATGCCTGAATCAAACCCCTGTATGTAGAGGGTGTATCTCACACGGCCTGAACCAGTGTAGGCCTGAATTAAAGATTTCTTTGCACAAATTGGCTGTATTTCAAATGCCTGAATCAAACTCCTGTATGTAGAGGGTGTATCTCACACGACCTGAACCAGTGTAGGCCTGAATTAAAGATTTCTTTGCACAAAATGGCTGTATTTCAAATGCCTGAATCAAACCCCTGTTTGTAGAGGGTGTATCTCACACGGTCTGAACCAGTGTAGGCCTGAATTCAATATTGGTGCACCAAATGGCAGTATTTAAAATCTCTGAATCTAACCGAAATGTTCCTCGCACCTGAGGAAGAGGTTTCACTTGTGAGTGTTGCTGGAGCAGATCGACCATGTCCTCTCCATGCAACAGGAGCTCCACCAGCAGCACCACGACCTGGGGCACGTCCCTTATTTGATGCTCTCCTCATATTTTTCGAATTTAGGATCTTGCCCTAAATGGGTGTTTAATTAATAGTAGAATAGAACGACAGTATGTAAAGGGGGTATCTCACACGGCCTGAACCAGTTTAGGCCTGAAATAAAGATTTCTTTGCACAAAATGGCGGTATTTCAAATGCCTGAATCAAACCCCTGTATGCAGAGGGTGTATCTCACACGGCCTGAACCAGTGTAGGCCGGAATTCAATATTGGTGCACCAAATGGCGGTATTTCAAATGCCTGAATCAAACCCCTGTATGTAGAGGGTGTATCTCACACGTCCTGAACCAGTTTAGGCCTGAATTAAAGATTTCTTTGCATAAAATGGCTGTATTTCAAATGCCTGAATCAAACCACTGTATGTAGAGGGTGTATCTCACAGGGCCTGAACCAGTGTAGGCCTGAATTCAATATTGGTGCACCAAATGGCGGTATTTCAAATGCCTGAATCAAACCCCTGTCTGTAGAGGGTGTATCTCACACGGCCTGAACCAGTGTAGGCCTAAATGAAGATTTCTTTGCACAAAATGGCGGTATTTTAAATGCCTGAATCAAACCCCTTTATGCAGAGGGTGTATCTCACACAGCCTGAACCAGTGTAGGCCTGAATTTAATATTGGTGCACCAAATGGCGGTATTTCAAATGCCTGAATCAAACCCCTGTATGTAGAGGGTGTATCTCACACGGCCTGAACAAGTTTAGGCCTGAATTAAAGATTACTTTGCATAAAATGTCTGTATTTCAAATGCCTAAATCAAACCCCTGTATGTAGAGGGTGTATCTCACAGGGCCTGAACCAGTGTAGGCCTGAATTCAATATTGGTGCACCAAATGGCGGTATTTCAAATGCCTGAATCAAACCCCTGTATGTAGAGGGTGTATCTCAAACGGCTTGAACCAGTGTAGGCCTGAATTAAAGATTTCTTTGCACAAAATTGCTGTATTTCAAATGCCTGAATCAAACCCCTGTATGTAGAGGGTGTATCTCACAGGGCCTGAACCAGTATAGGCCTAAATTAAATATTTCTTTGCCCAAAATGGCTGTATTTCAAATGGCTGTATTTCAAATGCCTGGATCAAACCCCTGTATGTAGAGGGTGTATCTCACAGGGCCTGAACCAGTGTAGGCCTAAATTAAATATTTCTTTGCCCAAAATGGCTGTATTTCAAATGGCTGTATTTCAAATGCCTGAATCAAGCCCCTGTATGTAGAGGGTGTATCTCACAGGGTCTAAACCAGTGTAGGTCTGAATTAAAGATTTCTTTGCACAAAATGGCTGTATTTCAAATGCCTGAATCAAAACCCTGTATGTAGAGGGTGTATCTCACACGACCTGAACCAGTGTAGGCCTAAATTAAAGATTTCTTTGCACAAAATGGCTGTATTTCAAATGCCTGAATCAAAACCCTGTATGTAGAGGGTGTATCTCACACGACCTGAACCAGTGTAGGCCTGAATTAAAGATTTCTTTGCACAAAATGGCTGTATTTCAAATGCCTGAATCAAACCCCTGTTTGTAGAGGGTGTATCTCACACGGTCTGAACCAGTGTAGGCCTGAATTCAATATTGGTGCACCAAATGGCGGTATTTAAAATCTCTGAATCTAACCGAAATGTTCCTCGCACCTGAGGAAGAGGTTTCACTTGTGAGTGTTGCTGGAGCAGATCGACCACGTCCTCTCCATGCAACAGGAGCTCCACCAGCAGCACCACGACCTGGGGCACGTCCCTTATTTGATGCTCTCCTCATATTTTTCGAATTTAGGATCTTGCCCTAAATGGGTGTTTAATTAATAGTAGAATAGAACGACAGTATGTAAAGGGGGTATCTCACACGGCCTGAACCAGTGTAGGCCTGAAATAAAGATTTCTTTGCACAAAATGGCGGTATTTCAAATGCCTGAATCAAACCCCTGTATGCAGAGGGTGTATCTCACACGGCCTGAACCAGTGTAGGCCTGAATTCAATATTGGTGCACCAAATGGCGGTATTTCAAATGCCTGAATCAAACCCCTGTATGTAGAGGGTGTATCTCACACAGCTTGAACCAGTGTAGGCCTGAATTAAAGATTTCTTTGCACAAAATTGCTGTATTTCAAATGCCTGAATCAAACCCCTGTATGTAGAGGGTGTATCTCACAGGGCCTGAACCAGTATAGGCCTAAATTTAATATTTCTTTGCCCAAAATGGCTGTATTTCAAATGGCTGTATTTCAAATGCCTAAATCAAGCCCCTGTATGTAGAGGGTGTATCTCACAGGGCCTGAACCAGTGTGGGCCTAAATTAAATATTTCTTTGCCCAAAATGTCTGTATTTCAAATTGCTGTATTTCAAATGCCTGAATCAAACCCCTGTATGTAGAAGGTGTATCTCACAGGGCCTGAACCAGTGTAGGCCTGAATTCAATATTGATGCACCAAATGGCTGTATTTCAAATGCCTGAATCAAACCCCTGTATGTAGAGGGTGTATCTCACACGGCCTGAACCAGTGTAGGCCTGAATTAAAGATTTCTTTGCACAAAATGGCTGTATTTTAAATGCCTGAATCAAACCCCTGTATGTAGAGGGTGTATCTCACACGGTCTGAACCAGTGTAGGCCTGAATTCAATATTGGTGCACCAAATGGCGGTATTTAAAATCTCTGAATCTAACCAAAATGTTCCTCGCACCTGAGAAAGAGGTTTCACTTGTGAGTGTTGCTGGAGCAGATCGACCACGTCCTCTCCATGCAACAGGAGCTCCACCAGCAGCACCACGACCTGGGGCACGTCCCTTATTTGATGCTCTCCTCATATTTTTCGAATTTAGGATCTTGCCCTAAATGGGTGTTTAATTAATAGTAGAATAGAACGACAGTATGTAAAGGGGGTATCTCACACGGCCTGAACCAGTGTAGGCCTGAAATAAAGATTTCTTTGCACAAAATGGCGGTATTTCAAATGCCTGAATCAAACCCCTGTATGCAGAGGGTGTATCTCACACGGCCTGAACCAGTGTAGGCCTGAATTCAATATTGGTGCACCAAATGGCGGTATTTCAAATGCCTGAATCAAACCCCTGTATGTAGAGGGTGTATCTCACAAGGCTTGAACCAGTGTAGGCCTGAATTAAAGATTTCTTTGCACAAAATTGCTGTATTTCAAATGCCTGAATCAAACCCCTGTATGTAGAGGGTGTATCTCACAGGGCCTGAACCAGTATAGGCCTAAATTAAATATTTCTTTGCCTAAAATGGCTGTATTTCAAATGGCTGTTTTTCAAATGCCTGAATCAAAGCCCTGTATGTAGAGGGTGTATCTCACACGGCCTGAATCAGTGTAGGTCTAAATTAAATATTTCTTTGCCCAAAATGGCTGTATTTCAAATGGCTGTATTTCAAATGCCTGAATCAAACCTCTGTATGTAGAGGGTGTATCTCACAGGGCCTGAACCATTGTAGGCCTGAATTCAATATTAATGCACCAAATGGCGGTATTTCAAATGCCTGAATCAAACCCCTGTATGTAGAGGGTGTATCTCACACGGCCTGAACCAGTGTAGGCCTGAATTAAAGATTTCTTTGCACAAATTGGCTGTATTTCAAATGCCTGAATCAAACCCCTGTATGTAGAGGGTGTATCTCACACGACCTGAACCAGTGTAGGCCTGAATTAAAGATTTCTTTGCACAAAATGGCTGTATTTCAAATGCCTGAATCAAACCCCTGTATGTAGAGGGTGTATCTCACAAGGTCTGAACCAGTGTAGGCCTGAATTCAATATTGGTGCACCAAATGGCGGTATTTAAAATCTCTGAATCTAACCGAAAAAGTTCCTCGCACCTGAGAAAGAGGTTTCACTTGTGAGTGTTGCTGGAGCAGATCGACCTCGTCCTCTCCATGCAACAGGAGCTCCACCAGCAGCACCACAACCTGGGGCACGTCCCTTATTTGATGCTCTCCTCATATTTTTCAAATTTAGGATCTTGCCCTAAATGGGTGTTTAATTAATAGTAGAATAGAACGACAGTATGTAAAGGGGGTATCTCACACGGCCTGAACCAGTGTAGGCCTGAAATAAAGATTTCTTTGCACAAAATGGCGGTATTTCAAATGCCTGAATCAAACCCCTGTATGTAGAGGGTGTATCTCACACGGCTTGAACCAGTGTAGGCCTGAATTCAATATTGGTGCACCAAATGGCGGTATTTCAAATGCCTGAATCAAACCCCTGTATGTAGAGGGTGTATCTCACACGGCCTGAACCAATTTAGGCCTGAATTAAAGATTTCTTTGCATAAAATGGCTGTATTTCAAATGCCTGAATCAAACCACTGTATGTAGAGGGTGTATCTCACAGGGCCTGAACCAGTGTAGGCCTGAATTCAATATTGGTGCACCAAATGGCGGTATTTCAAATGCCTGAATCAAACCCCTGTCTGTAGAGGGTGTATCTCACACGGCCTGAACCAGTGTAGGCCTAAATGAAGATTTCTTTGCACAAAATGGCGGTATTTCAAATGCCTGAATCAAACCCCTGTATGCAGAGGGTGTATCTCACACGGCCTGAACCAGTGTAGGCCTGAATTCAATATTGGTGCACCAAATGGCGGTATTTCAAATGCCTGAATCAAACCCCTGTATGTAGAGGGTGTATCTCACACGGCCTGAACCAGTTTAGGCCTGAATTAAAGATTTCTTTGCATAAAATGTCTGTATTTCAAATGCCTGAATCAAACCACTGTATGTAGAGGGTGTATCTCACAGGGCCTGAACCAGTGTAGGCCTGAATTCAATATTGGTGCACCAAATGGCGGTATTTCAAATGCCTGAATCAAACCCCTGTATGTAGAGGGTGTATCTCACACGGCTTGAACCAGTGTAGGCCTGAATTAAAGATTTCTTTGCACAAAATTGCTATATTTCAAATGCCTGAATCAAACCCCTGTATGTAGAGGGTGTATCTCACATGGCCTGAACCAGTGTAGGCCTGAATAAAAGATTTCTCTGCACAAAATGGCTGTATTTTAAATGGCTGTATTTCAAATGCCTGGATCAAACCCCTGTATGTAGAGGGTATATCTCACAGGGCCTGAACCAGTGTAGGCCTAAATTAAATATTTCTTTGCCCAAAATGGCTGTATTTCAAATGGCTGTATTTCAAATGCCTGAATCAAGCCCCTGTATGTAGAGGGTGTATCTCACAGGGCCTGAACCAGTGTGGGCCTAAATTAAATATTTCTTTGCCCAAAATGGCTGTATTTCAAATTGCTGTATTTCAAATGCCTGAATCAAACCCCTGTATGTAGAAGGTGTATCTCACAGGGCCTGAACTAGTGTAGGCCTGAATTCAATATTGACGCACCAAATGGCGGTATTTCAAATGCCTGAATAAAAACCCTGTATGTAGAGGGTGTATCTCACACGACCTGAACCAGTGTAGGCCTGAATTAAAGATTTCTTTGCACAAAATGGCTGAATTTCAAATGCCTGAATCAAACCCCTGTATGTAGAGGGTGTATCTCACACGGTCTGAACCAGTGTAGGCCTGAATTCAATATTGGTGCACCAAATGGCGGTATTTAAAATCTCTGAATCTAACCGAAATGTTCCTCGCACCTGAGGAAGAGGTTTCACTTGTGAGTGTTGCTGGAGCAGATCGACCACGTCCTCTCCATGCAACAGAAGCTCCACCAGCAGCACCACGACCTGGGGCACGTCCCTTATTTGATGCTCTCCTCATATTTTTCGAATTTAGGATCTTGCCCTAAATGGGTGTTTAATTAATAGTAGAATAGAACGACAGTATGTAAAGGGGGTATCTCACACGGCCTGAACCAGTGTAGGCCTGAAATAAAGATTTCTTTGCACAAAATGGCGGTATTTCAAATGCCTGAATCAACCCCCTGTATGCAGAGGGTGTATCTCACACGGCCTGAACCAGTGTAGGCCTGAATTCAATATTGGTGCACCAAATGGCGGTATTTCAAATGCCTGAATCAAACCCCTGTATGTAGAGGGTGTATCTCACACGGCTTGAACCAGTGTAGGCCTGAATTAAAGATTTCTTTGCACAAAATTGCTGTATTTCAAATGCCTGAATCAAACCCCTGTATGTAGAGGGTGTATCTCACAGGGCCTGAACCAGTATAGGCCTAAATTAAATATTTCTTTGCCTAAAATGGCTGTATTTCAAATGGCTGTATTTCAAATGCCTGAATCAAAGCCCTGTATGTAGAGGGTGTATCTCACACGGCCTGAATCAGTGTATGCCTGAATAAAAGATTTCTTTGAACAAAATGGCTGTATTTTAAATAGCTGTATTTCAAATGCCTGAATCAAACCCCTGTATGTAGATGGTGTATCTCACAGGGCCTGAACCAGTGTAGGCCTAAATTAAATATTTCTTTGCCCAAAATGGCTGTATTTCAAATGGCTGTATTTCAAATGCCTGAATCAAGCCCATCTATGTAGAGGGTGTATCTCACAGGGCCTGAACCAGTGTGGGCCTAAATTAAATATTTCTTTGCCCAAAATGGCTGTTTTTCAAATGGCTGTATTTCAAATGCCTGAATCAAACCCCTGTATGTAGAGGGTGTATCTCACAGGGCCTGAATCAGTGTAGGCCTGAATAAAAGATTTCTTTGAACAAAATGGCTGTATTTTAAATAGCTGTATTTCAAATGCCTGAATCAAACCCCTGTATGTAGAGGGTGTATCTCACAGGGCCTGAACCAGTGTAGGCCTAAATTAAATATTTCTTTGCCCAAAATGGCTGTATTTCAAATGGCTGTATTTCAAATGCCTGAATCAAACCCCTGTATGTAGAGGGTGTATCTCACAGGGCCTGAACCATTGTAGGCCTGAATTCAATATTAATGCACAAAATGGCGGTATTTCAAATGCCTGAATCAAACCCCTGTATGTAGAGGGTGTATCTCACAAGGTCTGAACCAGTGTAGGCCTGAATTCAATATTGGTGCACCAAATGGCGGTATTTAAAATCTCTGAATCTAACCGAAAATGTTCCTCGCACCTGAGAAAGAGGTTTCACTTGTGAGTGTTGCTGGAGCAGATCGACCTCGTCCTCTCCATGCAACAGGAGCTCCACCAGCAGCACCACAACCTGGGGCACGTCCCTTATTTGATGCTCTCCTCATATTTTTCAAATTTAGGATCTTGCCCTAAATGGGTGTTTAATTAATAGTAGAATAGAACGACAGTATGTAAAGGGGGTATCTCACACGGCCTGAACCAGTGTAGGCCTGAAATAAAGATTTCTTTGCACAAAATGGCGGTATTTCAAATGCCTGAATCAAACCCCTGTATGTAGAGGGTGTATCTCACACGGCTTGAACCAGTGTAGGCCTGAATTAAAGATTTCTTTGCACAAAATTGCTGTATTTCAAATGCCTGAATCAAACCCCTGTATGTAGAGGGTGTATCTCACAGGGCCTGAACCAGTATAGGCCTAAATTAAATATTTCTTTGCCTAAAATGGCTGTATTTCAAATGGCTGTATTTCAAATGCCTGAATCAAACCCCTGTATGTAGAGGGTGTATCTCACAGGGCCTGAACCAGTATAGGCCTAAATTTAATATTTCTTTGCCCAAAATGGCTGTATTTCAAATGCCTGAATCAAAGCCCTGTATGTAGAGGGTATGTAGTATACGGGAGTTGTAATACCCGTTACTACCAAAGGTCACTTGGTGTGCTGTTGTCCCTTCTTAATTATGGAAAGTTGTTGTATATCAGTTTTGTAAAATGCAATGTAATGTGTGTATTTCCCTGTCACTGAAACTTGCATGCACAGGCCTGCTAGGGGTGTTATTACAGGTTCTAGTCCATAGAGGGAGCTAGAGAGCCCTAGTTTATATAAGGCCAGACAGGGAAGTGCAAGGCAGACGGAGTCTAGTGTCTGTGATCTACAGTTGGAGATTAGACAATGTCTGAGACAAGTCCAGGCCTGAAGCCTGCTGTTCAGGAGAAGATTCCCTCCTGAATTCCCACATGCAGAAGCAGGAATACCTTAGCCTGAGGAACCATTCAGAAGCTAGGAGAGACTGAGGCAAAGAACAGAGGAGCCAGAGGTATTGAGGAAACAGAGGAGGTACTTATGAAAGCCATAATCAAGGATATAAAGCCAGACTTGGGTTAATGGGCCTTGGTGAAGAATTGCTACATTCCAGGATCAGACAGAGTTAGAGTGCAAGCTCCTTTGCTGTGAATCCTGTGTTTAACACTCTGTAATTACCCTGCTGTACTGAATTGCCTGCATCGACCGAATTGCAAAATCGACTGTATGCTGAGGAACTGCGTTTCCAATATTGTCTCTGCCTGCAAACTACTAAAGTTGAAGTTCTGTTTTAACACCACGTTTCCTCAAATTATTCCTTCATCCGCAAACGGCGTGCCACCGTTTACTTGGCACTGGCGTCACGAACTATTCCTACCTATACCTGCCCTTGCAGAGAGTCAGCTGTACCAGGTTAGTGTACATTGCACTACTACACTCAGAAACACCTACTACGCACAACTTGAGTACGCTGCACCTCTCTTTTGGCGTCACGAACAGGATACGCACGCTTTCTAGTGCAAGAAGCGTGTACTTTGTGCCTTATACAAGTGCCCTGTGACCAAAGTGACAATTTTCCTGTTTAATGAAAGTGGACTTTGTGGACTGAAAATCGTACCCAAAGTGTTCCAAAAACCTCTAAAAAGCGCTGTGCAGGGTTGCGCTACCCAGAGGAAGAAAATCGCCGCATTGGATTGTGGTTTTGTGGACTTTAAACATTCCTGCTTGCTGTCAGTGAACAGACAGCGTTTGTACCTAAAGATGGCCGCTGAGCTGGCTGAATTTACTGCTGCGTCACCTTCATCCCGAAAAGGC
The DNA here is from genome assembly GCF_905171765.1 of Bufo bufo. Taxonomy (NCBI): domain Eukaryota; kingdom Metazoa; phylum Chordata; class Amphibia; order Anura; family Bufonidae; genus Bufo; species Bufo bufo. The sequence goes on along the minus strand of NC_053393.1, from coordinate 502,395,910 downwards.
GGGAAAAATTGGCGCCTTTCTGAGGAAAAAGCGGGAAGAAGGTCAAGGGCAGGCGCCACGGCTTATCTGGACATTTGCATGTCTGCCAGCATGGACACCGCCCTCCATATACTGGAATACCTGGGGGGCGGCTCCCCAGTGCAGTGGGAGGAGCTGGCTACTCTAATTGACGCGACCCTATCGCTCTCCTCAGTAGGATCGAGCATGTTGGATTGTGAACAGAGTGTTGCTGCAGCGTCCGCACCTGTAATTGACATGATGACTGACACCGGTGTAGAGCCAGAGGAGGCTCCACCGGCCTACGCTCCGGGACCGGAGCAACCCGCCTGCCGCACCAGGGAAAAGGAACCCGAGCCCTACTATGGCTCATGGAGGGACTTTTTTCAGCCATCGTTCAAATGGTCTTCCCTGATGGCGGAGATCCGAGAGGCCGCTATCAAGCGGAATACTAAGACTAAGATCGTGTATGAGGAGCTAACTAAGACCATACATGAAAGACATACGCACACCCAACCCCGCCTGGAAAGGAGAAAGGGAGTGGTGCTGTCGTTTGACAAATCCCGTGGCTACGGGTTTATTCAGGACTATCTTACTGGCAGAGACCTCTATGTGAATCGCAGGTCTGTCAAGAGAGACTACCTCCCTTCGTACCAGCACAGCCTCCGCGAGGGAGAGGAAGTGGAGTACACCCCTGCCGAGAGCCTGCGAGGCCCCTATGCGACTGCTGTGACCCGTCCGAAGCGAGGACCTGAGGATTGGGAGGCAGAAGAAGAAGACCACTCTGGCTGCGAGCGAGAACCGGAACGCTCTCCAGAGCCGGCCCATCACGCCTTTCAGGAGCGGAGCTCCTTCATCGGGCCGAACGTCTTCTGGCAGCCAACCGTGTTGGAGAAATGGGTGAGCCCCTACCCTTCCCCCGAGCTGCCACGTCGGGAGAAGACACTATCTGAGCTGGAGCAGCAAAGAGGATTGAGTGCTACCTTCCAGAACATCCGGATGGGACGGAGACCTGAGGCAAGTCCAGAACCTGAAGAGGCCGAGTCTGCATCAGCGGTGACTGTACCTGCGCCGGCGGCGCCAGCAGAGAACAGCGACTCCGACACCGAGAGTATTGGTGAGCAGATCGTCCGGCTGGAGGAGAAGTTGCGGGAGTTGCGTAAGACCTACACCGCCAGGATCCAGACGCCGCCGAGGAAGGATGAGGTAAGGGTGTCTGTCACCACCCGCCGACCGCCTTCTGTTGTCACCGCTCCGTCAGTGCCCCAGACCGGACCCGCGATTGCTGTGAATTGCTGCACCCAGAGCACCGGACCGCTTGCTGCGGCGGTACCAAGTATGTCACACCCTGCAGTGATTATGCCAGGGCCGGCACGGCCCACCAGAGGGTTCACCCCTAGGCCTATGGGGCCAATACCTATTAGGGGCCCCTTTACCCTGCAGCTACCCCCTGATACAGTCATGTGGGCCCATCCTCCTGTAGAGGAATACTACAGAAGATACCTCCCTGCAGAGCCAAGTAGCTACAATATGCCACTGTAGTCAGCCTGCTAGGCCCTTGATTCATTTCTTCAGAAGGTGATGTTAACCCTTCCAGGACAGGAGTCCTATGTTGCTGGCCCTTTGTTGCAGCTGCCAGTTTGTCCACGGCCCAGTGGTAGGTGTTGACCACTGAAATCAGAAAGTCAGCAAGGCCACGTTTGTTTCCAGGACCTCCTGCCTGCTTTTGTTACCCCACACCAAGTTGTGCCTGTTCCTTTGTTGCACCTTTTACCCTTCACCCCCTTTTCAGGTTGATCAGGGGTATTACAGCGCTTGTCTTTGCTGTCCATTTTATTGTGCAACCTGTTACTAAGGAACCGTGCCCGGAGACAGACTCAAAAGATACCTGAGCCTCTGAGATTCTTACTCTTTTAAAAGTATTGTGCCCAGAGATGGACTCCACCGCATGAGAGCCTCTGTGATTTAATAAGAAATAACCTGGGTACGGACTCATGTTTGTTATTTGAGCCTCCAAGAACTTTTATACCGTTTTCTACTGTTTTATCATGGACTTATTCATTGTCATGGACTATCCTGGTTATATTGTTACGCTGTGCCAGGTCAGCGCCCCCGTTCCATTCATTATCCTGAGAGAAGAGAACGACGCCCCTTGTCACTACCCTGCACCTTTGCCAATTGGACCTGATGTAAATGCAGTTGAATTGCATATATGTATGCCTGCATGTCTCTTTTTCTATTTCAGGTAGAGATTCCAGTTGGGCGACCCATGATGGAGTACGAGGGCGTACTCAGCTTAAAGCAGTGGGGTATGTAGTATACGGGAGTTGTAATACCCGTTACTACCAAAGGTCACTTGGTGTGCTGTTGTCCCTTCTTAATTATGGAAAGTTGTTGTATATCAGTTTTGTAAAATGCAATGTAATGTGTGTATTTCCCTGTCACTGAAACTTGCATGCACAGGCCTGCTAGGGGTGTTATTACAGGTTCTAGTCCATAGAGGGAGCTAGAGAGCCCTAGTTTATATAAGGCCAGACAGGGAAGTGCAAGGCAGACGGAGTCTAGTGTCTGTGATCTACAGTTGGAGATTAGACAATGTCTGAGACAAGTCCAGGCCTGAAGCCTGCTGTTCAGGAGAAGATTCCCTCCTGAATTCCCACATGCAGAAGCAGGAATACCTTAGCCTGAGGAACCATTCAGAAGCTAGGAGAGACTGAGGCAAAGAACAGAGGAGCCAGAGGTATTGAGGAAACAGAGGAGGTACTTATGAAAGCCATAATCAAGGATATAAAGCCAGACTTGGGTTAATGGGCCTTGGTGAAGAATTGCTACATTCCAGGATCAGACAGAGTTAGAGTGCAAGCTCCTTTGCTGTGAATCCTGTGTTTAACACTCTGTAATTACCCTGCTGTACTGAATTGCCTGCATCGACCGAATTGCAAAATCGACTGTATGCTGAGGAACTGCGTTTCCAATATTGTCTCTGCCTGCAAACTACTAAAGTTGAAGTTCTGTTTTAACACCACGTTTCCTCAAATTATTCCTTCATCCGCAAACGGCGTGCCACCGTTTACTTGGCACTGGCGTCACGAACTATTCCTACCTATACCTGCCCTTGCAGAGAGTCAGCTGTACCAGGTTAGTGTACATTGCACTACTACACTCAGAAACACCTACTACGCACAACTTGAGTACGCTGCAGGTGTATCTCACACGGCCTGAATCAGTGTAGGCCTGAATAAAAGATTTCTTTGAACAAAATGGCTGTATTTTAAATGGCTGTATTTAAAATGCCTGAATCAAACCCCTGTATGTAGATGGTGTATCTCACAGTGTAGTGTCCCACTAGGTAAAGGTGGGCACTGCACAAAAGGGGTTAATGTGTTTTTATTACCTGTAATGTTATGTGTATGCATTTCCCTGTGTTAGCTGGGTGTCAGGCCTGTCAGGGTGTAATTTAGCCTCCCAGACGTTAGAGGGAGCTAGAGAGCCCTAGATATATATAGGAAGGCCCAGACAGGGGAGTGGTAGTTCATTCCAGGGGACTAGAGGAGTTACTTCGTCCACCTGAAGCTCCTGAGGCTAGGATTAGCTCAGTAGAGACACCCCAGTTGCAGGACAGCACCTCCTGGGAGAAACCTGCAGTTACCCTCAAGCCGAGTAAGGACAATACCAGGTCAGATAAGTACCCTGATGGGCAGAGGTTCTATAAAGTAAAGCAATCGCCAATACTGGAGGGAGGATTTATATACCAAGGATTAAAGCCAGCATTTAGGCATCCGGGCCTTGGGATCCAGCCAGCTAGAATAGCTGAAGGGAATAGAGCAGCATTGTACTGTAAAGCATCAACCGTTGTGCCCTCCAAGTATCTTGCATGATTAATTCCTGCCACTATTTAAAGTCTACCTGCTTGTGAAGTATTGTTCAAGGGACTGCATTATCATCACTATCAACTGTAACTGTATGTACAAAGTTGGACTGTGTTCACCAAGTAAAGCAACGTTTGGTTTATCCACTGAGTACTCAGTTATTCCTCCTATAAATCGGTGTGCCACCGTTACAGGCACTGGCGTCACGAATCCAACAGGGACCTTGCCCCAGGCACTAAAAATACCTGTAACATCCAGGGCACCTCATCCACCATCAGGCCTGGTCCCTATATACAGAGTGTGCCCCAGAGGAACTGTGTCTACCTCTCCTTCACTGCCGCATGCCTGCCCAGGGTTCTCCAATACAGTGAGCAACCCTCGATTGCCCAAAACCGTGACCTCACATCGCAATACCCTGCAGGTCTGGCGTGCTGCAACAGGGCCTGAACCAGTGTAGGCCTAAATTAAATATTTCTTTGCCCAAAATGGCTGTATTTCAAATGCCTGAATCAAGCCCCTGTATGTAGAGGGTGTATCTCACAGGGCCTGAACCAGTGTGGGCCTAAATTAAATATTTCTTTGCCCAAAATGGCTGTATTTCAAATGGCTGTATTTCAAATGCCTGAATCAAACCCCTGTATGTAGAGGGTGTATCTCACAGGGCCTGAACCATTGTAGGCCTGAATTCGATATTAATGCACCAAATGGCGGTATTTCAAATGCCTGAATCAAACCCCTGTATGTAGAGGGTGTATCTCACACGGCCTGAACCAGTGTAGGCCTGAATTAAAGATTTCTTTGCACAAAATGGCTGTATTTCAAATGCCTGAATCAAACCCCTGTATGTAGAGGGTGTATTTCACACGGCCTGAACCAGTGTAGGCCTGAATTAAAGATTTCTTTGCACAAAATGGCTGTATTTCAAATGCCTGAATCAAACCCCTGTATGTAGAGGGTGTATCTCACACAACCTGAACCAGTGTAGGCCTGAATTCAATATTGGTGCACCAAATGGCGGTATTTAAAATCTCTGAATCTAACCGAAATGTTCCTCGCACCTGAGAAAGAGGTTTCACTTGTGAGTGTTGCTGGAGCAGATCGACCACGTCCTCTCCATGCAACAGGAGCTCCACCAGCAGCACCACGACGTGGGGCACGTCCCTTATTTGATGCTCTCCTCATATTTTTCGAATTTAGGAACTTGCCCTAAATGGGTGTTTAATTAATAGTAGAATAGAACGACAGTATGTAAAGGGGGTATCTCACACGGCCTGAACCAGTGTAGGCCTGAAATAAAGATTTCTTTGCACAAAATGGCGGTATTTCAAATGCCTGAATCAAACCCCTGTATGCAGAGGGTGTATCTCACACGGCCTGAACCAGTGTAGGCCTGAATTCAATATTGGTGCACCAAATGGCGGTATTTCAAATGCCTGAATCAAACCCCTGTATGTAGAGGGTGTATCTCACACGGCCTGAACCAGTTTAGGCCTGAATTAAAGATTTCTTTGCATAAAATGGCTGTATTTCAAATGCCTGAATCAAACCACTGTATGTAGAGGGTGTATCTCACAGGGCCTGAACCAGTGTAGGCCTGAATTCAATATTGGTGCACCAAATGGCGGTATTTCAAATGCTTGAATATAACCCCTGTCTGTAGAGGGTGTATCTCACACGGCCTGAACCAGTGTAGGCCTAAATGAAGATTTCTTTGCACAAAATGGCGGTATTTCAAATGCCTGAATCAAACCCCTGTATGCAGAGGGTGTATCTCACACGGCCTGAACCAGTGTAGGCCTGAATTCAATATTGGTGCACCAAATGGCGGTATTTCAAATGCCTGAATCAAACCCCTGTATGTAGAGGGTGTATCTCACACGGCTTGAACCAGTGTAGGCCTGAATTAAAGATTTCTTTGCACAAAATTGCTGTATTTCAAATGCCTGAATCAAACCCCTGTATGTAGAGGGTGTATCTCACAGGGCCTGAACCAGTATAGGCCTAAATTAAATATTTCTTTGCCCAAAATGGCTGTATTTCAAATGGCTGTATTTCAAATGCCTGAATCAAACCCCTGTATGTAGAGTGTGTATCTCACAGGGCCTGAACCAGTGTGGGCCTAAATTAAATATTTCTTTGCCCAAAATGGCTGTATTTCAAATTGCTGTATTTCAAATGCCTGAATCAAACCCCTGTATGCAGAGGGTGTATCTCACACGGCCTGAACCAGTGTAGGCCTGAATTCAATATTGATGCACCAAATGGCTGTATTTCAAATGCCTGAATCAAACCCCTGTATGTAGAGGGTGTATCTCACACGGCCTGAACCAGTGTAGGCCTGAATTAAAGATTTCTTTGCTCAAAATGGCTGTATTTCAAATGCCTGAATCAAAACCCTGTATGTAGAGGGTGTATCTCACACGACCTGAACCAGTGTAGGCCTGAATTAAAGATTTCTTTGCACAAAATGGCTGTATTTCAAATGCCTGAATCAAACCCCTGTATGTAGAGGGTGTATCTCACACGGTCTGAACCAGTGTAGGCCTGAATTCAATATTGGTGCACCAAATGGCGGTATTTAAAATCTCTGAATCTAACCGAAATGTTCCTCGCACCTGAGAAAGAGGTTTCACTTGTGAGTGTTGCTGGAGCAGATCGACCACGTCCTCTCCATGCAACAGGAGCTCCACCAGCAGCACCACGACCTGGGGCACGTCCCTTATTTGATGCTCTCCTCATATTTTTCGAATTTAGGATCTTGCCCTAAATGGGTGTTTAATTAATAGTAGAATAGAACGACAGTATGTAAAGGGGTATCTCACACGGCCTGAACCAGTGTAGGCCTGAAATAAAGATTTCTTTGCACAAAATGGCGGTATTTCAAATGCCTGAATCAAACCCCTGTATGCAGAGGGTGTATCTCACACGGCCTGAACCAGTGTAGGCCTGAATTCAATATTGGTGCACCAAATGGCGGTATTTCAAATGCCTGAATCAAACCCCTGTATGTAGAGGGTGTATCTCACACGGCTTGAACCAGTGTAGGCCTGAATTAAAGATTTCTTTGCACAAAATTGCTGTATTTCAAATGCCTGAATCAAACCCCTGTATGTAGAGGGTGTATCTCACAGGGCCTGAACCAGTATAGGCCTAAATTAAATATTTCTTTGCCTAAAATGGCTGTATTTCAAATGGCTGTATTTCAAATGCCTGAATCAAAGCCCTGTATGTAGAGGGTGTATCTCACAGGGCCTGAACCAGTGTAGGCCTAAATTAAATATTTCTTTGCCCAAAATGGCTGTATTTCAAATGGCTGTATTTCAAATGCCTGAATCAAGCCCCTGTATGTAGAGGGTGTATCTCACAGGGCCTGAACCAGTGTGGGCCTAAATTAAATATTTCTTTGCCCAAAATGGCTGTATGTCAAATGGCTGTATTTCAAATGCCTGAATCAAACCCCTGTATGTAGAGGGTGTATCTCACAGGGCCTGAACCATTGTAGGCCTGAATTCAATATTAATGCACCAAATGGCGGTATTTCAAATGCCTGAATCAAACCCCTGTATGTAGAGGGTGTATCTCACACGGCCTGAACCAGTGTAGGCCTGAATTAAAGATTTCTTTGCACAAATTGGCTGTATTTCAAATGCCTGAATCAAACCCCTGTATGTAGAGGGTGTATCTCACAAGGTCTGAACCAGTGTAGGCCTGAATTCAATATTGGTGCACCAAATGGCGGTATTTAAAATCTCTGAATCTAACCGAAAATGTTCCTCGCACCTGAGAAAGAGGTTTCACTTGTGAGTGTTGCTGGAGCAGATCGACCTCGTCCTCTCCATGCAACAGGAGCTCCACCAGCAGCACCACAACCTGGGGCACGTCCCTTATTTGATGCTCTCCTCATATTTTTCAAATTTAGGATCTTGCCCTAAATGGGTGTTTAATTAATAGTAGAATAGAACGACAGTATGTAAAGGGGGTATCTCACACGGCCTGAACTAGTGTAGGCCTGAAATAAAGATTTCTTTGCCCAAAATGGCTGTATTTCAAATGGCGGTATTTCAAATGCCTGAATCAAACCCCTGTATGCAGAGGGTGTATCTCACACGGCCTGAACCAGTGTAGGCCTGAATTCAATATTGGTGCACCAAATGGCGGTATTTCAAATGCCTGAATCAAACCCCTGTATGTAGAGGGTGTATCTCACACGGCTTGAACCAGTGTAGGCCTGAATTAAAGATTTCTTTGCACAAAATTGCTGTATTTCAAATGCCTGAATCAAACCCCTGTATGTAGAGGGTGTATCTCACAGGGCCTGAACCAGTATAGGCCTAAATTAAATATTTCTTTGCCTAAAATGGCTGTATTTCAAATGGCTGTATTTCAAATGCCTGAATCAAAGCCCTGTATGTAGAGGGTGTATCTCACAGGGCCTGAACCAGTGTAGGCCTAAATTAAATATTTCTTTGCCCAAAATGGCTGTATTTCAAATGGCTGTATTTCAAATGCCTGAATCAAGCCCCTGTATGTAGAGGGTGTATCTCACAGGGCCTGAACCAGTGTGGGCCTAAATTAAATATTTCTTTGCCCAAAATGGCTGTATGTCAAATGGCTGTATTTCAAATGCCTGAATCAAACCCCTGTATGTAGAGGGTGTATCTCACAGGGCCTGAACCATTGTAGGCCTGAATTCAATATTAATGCACCAAATGGCGGTATTTCAAATGCCTGAATCAAACCCCTGTATGTAGAGGGTGTATCTCACACGGCCTGAACCAGTGTAGGCCTGAATTAAAGATTTCTTTGCACAAATTGGCTGTATTTCAAATGCCTGAATCAAACCCCTGTATGTAGAGGGTGTATCTCACAAGGTCTGAACCAGTGTAGGCCTGAATTCAATATTGGTGCACCAAATGGCGGTATTTAAAATCTCTGAATCTAACCGAAAATGTTCCTCGCACCTGAGAAAGAGGTTTCACTTGTGAGTGTTGCTGGAGCAGATCGACCTCGTCCTCTCCATGCAACAGGAGCTCCACCAGCAGCACCACAACCTGGGGCACGTCCCTTATTTGATGCTCTCCTCATATTTTTCAAATTTAGGATCTTGCCCTAAATGGGTGTTTAATTAATAGTAGAATAGAACGACAGTATGTAAAGGGGGTATCTCACACGGCCTGAACTAGTGTAGGCCTGAAATAAAGATTTCTTTGCCCAAAATGGCTGTATTTCAAATGGCTGTATTTCAAATGCCTGAATCAAACCCCTGTATGTAGAGTGTGTATCTCACATGGCCTGAACCAGTGTAGGCCTGAATAAAAGATTTCTCTGCACAAAATGGCTGTATTTTAAATGGCTGTATTTCAAATGCCTGGATCAAACCCCTGTATGTAGAGGGTGTATCTCACAGGGCCTGAACCAGTGTAGGCCTAAATTAAATATTTCTTTGCCCAAAATGGCTGTATTTCAAATGGCTGTATTTCAAATGCCTGAATCAAGCCCCTGTATGTAGAGGGTGTATCTCACAGGGCCTGAAGCAGTGTGGGCCTAAATTAAATATTTCTTTGCCCAAAATGGCTGTATTTCAAATTGCTGTATTTCAAATGCCTGAATCAAACCCCTATATGTAGAAGGTGTATCTCACAGGGCCTGAACCAGTGTGGGCCTAAATTAAATATTTTTTTGCCCAAAATGGCTGTATTTCAAATTGCTGTATTTCAAATGCCTGAATCAAACCCCTGTATGTAGAAGGTGTATCTCACAGGGCCTGAACCAGTGTAGGCCTGAATTCAATATTGATGCACCAAATGGCTGTATTTAAAATGCCCGAATCAAACCCCTCTATGTAGAGGGTGTATCTCACACGGCCTGAACCACCGTAGGCCTGAATTAAAGATTTCTTTGCACAAAATGGCTGTATTTCAAATGCCTGTATCAAACCCCTGTATGTAGAGGGTGTATCTCACAGGGCCTGAACCAGTATAGGCCTAAATTAAATATTTCTTTGCCCAAAATGGCTATATTTCAAATGGCTGTATTTCAAATGCCTGAATCAAAGCCCTGTATGTAGAGGGTGTATCTCACACGGCCTGAACCAGTGTAGGCCTGAATTAAAGATTTCTTTGCACAAAATGGCTGTATTTCAAATGGCTGTATTTCAAATGCCTGAATCAAACCCCTGTATGTAGAGTGTGTATCTCACACGGCCTGAACCAGTGTAGGCCTGAATAAAAGATTTCTTTGCACAAAATGGCGGTATTTCAAATGCCTGAATCAAACCCCTGTATGCAGAGGGTGTATCTCACACGGCCTGAACCAGTGTAGGCCTGAATTCAATATTGGTGCTCCAAATGGCGGTATTTCAAATGCCTGAATCAAACCCCTGTATGTAGAGGGTGTATCTCACATGGCCTGAACCAGTTTAGGCCTGAATTTAAAGATTTCTTTGCATAAAATGGCTGTATTTCAAATGCCTGAATCAAACCACTGTATGTAGATGGTGTATCTCACAGGGCCTGAACCAGTGTAGGCCTGAATTCAATATTGGTGCACCAAATGGCGGTATTTCAAATGCCTGAATCAAACCCCTGTATGTAGAGGGTGTATCTCACACGGCTTGAACCAGTGTAGGCCTGAATTAAAGATTTCTTTGCACAAAATTGCTGTATTTCAAATGCCTGAATCAAAACCCTGTATGTAGAGGGTGTATCTCACACGACCTGAACCAGTGTAGGCCTGAATTAAAGATTTCTTTGCACAAAATGGCTGTATTTCAATGCCTGAATCAAACCCCTGTATGTAGAGGGTGTATCTCACACGGTCTGAACCAGTGTAGGCCTGAATTCAATATTGGTGCACCAAATGGCGGTATTTAAAATCTCTGAATCTAACCGAAATGTTCCTCGCACCTGACGAAGAGGTTTCACTTGTGACTGTTGCTGGAGCAGATCGACCACGTCCTCTCCATGCAACAGGAGCTCCACCAGCAGCACCACGACCTGGAGCACGTCCCTTATTTGATGCTCTCCTCATATTTTTCGAATTTAGGATCTTGCCCTAAATGGGTGTTTAATTAATAGTAGAATAGAACGACAGTATGTAAAGGGGGTATCTCACACGGCCTGAACCAGTGTAGGCCTGAAATAAAGATTTCTTTGCACAAAATGGCTGTATTTTAAATGCCTGAATCAAACCCCTGTATGCAGAGGGTGTATCTCACACGGCCTGAACCAGTGTAGGCCTGAATTCAATATTGGTGCACCAAATGGCGGTATTTCAAATGCCTGAATCAAACCCCTGTATGTAGAGGGTGTATCTCACACGGCCTGAACCAGTTTAGGCCTGAATTAAAGATTTCTTTGCATAAAATGGCTGTATTTAAAATGCCTGAATCAAACCACTGTATGTAGTGGGTGTATCTCACAGGGCCTGAACCAGTGTAGGCCTGAATTCAATATTGGTGCACCAAATGGCGGTATTTCAAATGCCTGAATCAAACCCCTGTATGTAGAGGGTGTATCTCACACGGCTTGAACCAGTGTAGGCCTGAATTAAAGATTTCTTTGCACAAAATTGCTGTATTTCAAATGCCTGAATCAAACCCCTGTATGTAGAGGGTGTATCTCACAGGGCCTGAACCAGTATAGGCCTAAATTAAATATTTCTTTGCCCAAAATGGCTGTATTTCAAATGGCTGTATTTCAAATGCCTGAATTAAAGCCCTGTATGAAGAGGGTGTATCTCACACGGCCTGAATCAGTGTAGGCCTGAATTAAAGATTTCTTTGAACAAAATGGCTGTATTTTAAATAGCTGTATTTCAAATGCCTGAATCAAACCCCTGTATGTAGATGGTGTATCTCACAGGGCCTGAACCAGTGTAGGCCTAAATTAAATATTTCTTTGCCCAAAATGGCTGTATTTCAAATCGCTGTATTTCAAATGCCTGAATCAAGCCCCTGTATGTAGAGGGTGTATCTCACAGGGCCTGAACCAGTGTAGGCCTAAATTAAATATTTCTTTGCCCAAAATGGCTGTATTTCAAATGGTTGTATTTCAAATGCCTGAATCAAACCCCTGTATGCAGAGGGTGTATCTCACACGACCTGAACCAGTGTAGGCCTGAATTAAAGATTTCTTTGCACAAAATGGCTGTATTTCAAATGCCTGAATCAAACCCCTGTATGTAGAGGGTGTATCTCACACGACCTGAACCAGTGTAGGCCTGAATTAAAGATTTCTTTGCACAAAATTGCTGTATTTCAAAAGCCTGATTTAAACCCCTGTATTTAGAGGGTGTATCTCACACGGCTTGAACCAGTGTAGGCCTGAATTCAATATTGGTGCACCAAATGGCGGTATTTAAAATTTCTGAATCTAACCCAAATGTATTAAGGGTGTATCTCACAATGACATCTGCATCAAAGGCTGCCAACTAAATTTTTTGTGCCCAAACGAGTGTTTGTTTAACAACTGAATTTGACAGCAGTATATAAGCCTGTAATTTCACACCTGCTGATGCTGCAAGGCCTGAAAATAGTGTTTTTTGTCAAAAAAGTGTGTTTTTAACCACTTGCCATCTGGGCCATTTGCCCCCTTCCTGACCAGGCCTAATTTTGCAAAACTGACATATCTCACTTTATGTAGTAATAACTTTGGAACGCCTTTATTTATCCAAGTCATTCAGAGATTATTTTCTCGTGACACATTGTACTTCATGTTAGTCATAAATTTGAGTCAAAATATTTCACCTTTATTTATGAAAAAATCCCAAATTTACCCAAAAATGTGAAAAATTCGCAATTTTCTAAATTTCAATTTCTCTGCTTTTAAAACAGAAAGTGATACCTCATAAAATATTTATTACTTAACATTCCCCATATGTCTACTTTATGTTGGCATCATTTTGGAAATGTCATTTATTTTTTTAGGACGTTAGAAGGCTTAGAAGTTTAGAAGCAATTAAGTTTAGAAGCAATTATAAGGACCAGTTCAGGTCTGAAGTCACTTTGTGGGGCCTACATAGTGGATACCCCCATAAATGACCCCATTGTAGAAACTACACCCCTCAAGGTATTCAAAACCGATTTTACAAACTTTGTTAACCCTTTATGCGTTCCACAAGAATTAAAGGAAAATGGAGATCAAATTTTTTAATTTCACTTTTTTGGCAGATTTTCCATTTTAATCCAATTTCTTCTTTAACACATCGATGGTTAACAGCCAAACAAAACTCAATATTTATTACCCAGATTCTGCGGTTTACAGAAACACCCCACATGTGGTCATAAACTGCTGTATGGGCACACGGCAGGGCGCAGAAGAAAAGGAACTCCACATGGTTTTTAGATGCCATGTCCCATTTGAAGCCCCCTGATGCACCCTTACAGTAGAAACTCCCAAGAAGTGACCCCATTTTGGAAACTAGGGGATAAGGTGCCAGTTTTATTAGTACTATATTTGGGTACATATGATTTTTTGATCATTCATTATAACACTTTATGGGGCAAGGTGACCAAAAAATTGGTTGTTTTAGCACAGTTTCTATTTATTTATTTTTACAGCGTTCACCTGAGGGGTTCAGTCAAGTGACATTTTTATAGAGCAGATTGTTACGGACGTGGCGATACCTAATATGTATACTTTTTCTCATTTATTAAAGTTTTACACAATAATAGCATTTTTGAAACAAAAAATTATGTTTTAATGTGTCCATGTTCTGAGAGTTATAGTTTTTTTTTTTTTTTAGAGATTTTCTTATGTAGGGGCTCATTTTTTGCGGGATGAGGTGACAGTTTTATTGGTACCATTTTGTGGGACATACGCGTTTTTGATCACTTGGTGTTGCACCTTTTGTGATGCAAGGTGACAAAAATTGCTTGTTTTGACACATTTTTTTTTTTTTTTTTTTACGGTGTTCATCTGAGGGGTTAGCTCATGTGATATTTTCATAGAGCTGGTTTTTACGGACGCGGCAATACCTAATATGTATACTTTTTTTTATTTGTTTCACTTTAACACAATAATAGCATTTTTGAAACAAAAAAAATGATGTTTTAGTGTCTCCATGTTCTAAGAGCTATAGTTTATTTATTTTTTGAGAGATTTTCTTATGTAGGGGCTCATTTTTTGCGGGATGAGGTGACGGTTTTATTGGTACCATTTTGTGGGACATACGCGTTTTTGATCACTTGGTGTTGCACCTTTTGTGATGCAAGGTGACAAAAATTGCTTGTTTTGACAGTTTTTTTTTTTTTTTTTTTACGGTGTTCACCCGAGGGGTTAGGTCATGTTATATTTTTATAGAGCTGGTTTTTACGGACGCGAAAATACCAAATATGTCTATTTTATTTTATTTTTTCTATTTTTTCTATTTTTTTTTTATTCCTTACTTGGGAACTTTTTTTTTTTACATGTGAAACTTTTTTTTATTTTTATTTTTTTAACCCTTTATTTTTTTTTACACTTTTCGTCCCCCATAAGGTCATACAAGACCTCTGGGGGACATTTGCTTCACTTTTCCTTTTTTTTAACTGTTGATTTCTCCTGTAACTGGGGCTGACATAGTAGCCCCAGTTACAGAAGAAATGCACCCCTAGAGAGGCTGTACAGCAGCAATCCAGCGCTGTACAGCCTCAGAGCAGGGCTGATCGAGGTCTGTGAAAGACCTCACACAGCTCCTGCACTCTCCGGTCCCGGCGGTGAGCGCTGTGTCTGCAGCGATCCGGAAGGCAGGGACACCTGGGCACTGTCCCTGCCTTCTCTCTGGGTTGCCCTGCTGTCACTGACAGCGGGCAACCCGATCAGCAGCTGCACGAATAGCGTGCAGCTGCAATTACTGAAAGGACGTTTTAAAACGTGCTTTCAGAAATAGAGGTCTACCAATAGGACGTTTATATCCTATGGGCGGACGGGAGGTGGTTAAAACCCCAGAAAATGATGGGTGTATTTCTAGTTTAAATTGCACACTGACTAATCCAGATGTGGTAGATTGCCAAAAAAGTGTTTTTTTGGTAACTGAATATGAAAGCTGTAAATATTAAACTTGAATTTAACACTTGCTGATCAGGAAAATACAGTTTGTTTTTTTTAAAGTGTGTTTTTCAAACCCCAGAAAATGATGGGTGTATTTCTAGCTTAAATTGCACACTGACTAATCCAGATGTTGTAGATTGCCAAAAAAGTGTTTTTTTTGTAACAGAATATAAAAGCTGTATATATTAAACTTGAATTTAACACTTGCTGATCAGGAAAATACTGTTTGTTTGTTTGTTTTTTTAAAAAGTGTGTTTTTCAAACCCCAGAAAATGATGGGTGTATTTCTAGCTTAAATTGCACACTGACTAATCTAGATGTTGTAGATTGCCCAAAAAAATGGTGATTTGCAATGTCCCAAAAGCTCAGATGCATTGCTGGTGCACTGAGCTTGCATAAAATGGCTCAGGGCAGGGTAAAACGATTGTGCCCTGCACCCACACAACTATTTGTCTGTAGATCGCTGAGTTAGATTATCTCCTATTCTCTCCCTGAAATCACAAGTCCAGCAGCATCCTCTCCCTACACTTGTAACAGCAGAGTGACATGCAGCGCTACTTGACTCCAGCTTATATAGAGGCTGGGTCATATGCTGCTTTGGCCAATCACAGCCATGCCATTAGTAGGTATGGCTGTGCTGGCTTCTAAGGTCAGACAGTTAACCGCTTGTTGATTGGCTGCTCTGCAGCCTTTCAAAAAGTGCCAAGAAAGCGCCAAACACCGAACCCGAACTTTTACTGAAATGTTCGGGTTCGGGTCCGGGGTCCAAAAATCCTTTAAAGTTCGGTACGAACCCGAACTTTACAATTCGGGTTCGCTCAACCCTAATTACAATCAATGTCTATTCGATTAAATGTAAATTGAGATATTGTTGTGACTAGTTGGAACTCAAGCAGAGCATTCCTAGCTGTGTTCACACATTGCAGTTGTATCACACACTAAAAATGGCATCACAACTAATTTGTGAACGTTTATGCTTCGGCATAGCAGCACTCAATACTTGCAGGCAGGGTTGGCTCTAGGTCTGTGTGGGCCCCTTTTATACCTTTAGGGATGCAGTCTGGTACTTAAAGGGGTTATCTCACTTCAGCAAATAGCATTTATCATGTAGAGAAAATTAATACAAGGCACTTACTAATGTATTGGGATTTTCCATATTGCCTCCTTTGCTGGTTTGATGCATTTCTCCATCACATTATGTGCAACGTGCCAGACCGCAGGGGCAATATGTGAGTGTAATGGTGTGCCGAATGGGTGTAGTAGTTGTACTCATTTTTCTGTAACTTCCCTGGGCCGGCCTGCAGTGGAGAGGAAGACAGCACTAAATCCTCTGGGGCACTCTCTATTGCAGGGAACACCTTCCAGATGGTGGTTGAGGTGCCCTTGATGGTAATGGGGTTTGAAGGTGCTTTTGCAGCTGGGCCCCTGTGTTGTTGTTCGTGACGCCAGCACCGTTAGGTGCAATTAGGAGATGGGATGGAATGATGAGGGAGGCAGAAGTTGAATCAAACAGAAACTTTACTTGTAAATTACAGTCTTGTAATAAATATCATCAATTAGCAGCACTTTGTTATAAATACAAATGGTAAAGCTGTAAATTGCCATACCAGGCTCAGTAAGGTGGTGTCTATAGGTTTCAGCTCCACTGTGTAGAAATGGTGATCTTACTTGTACTTGGTTCCTGATCTTGCTTTTGTTACTCAGCCTTGTAATAATGGTTCGGATTCTCTGTAAGTAAATATTCTGACAGATGGCCTTTTTGTCCTTGGTTATGGTGGGCAGCTTGAAGCTTATAATAAATCACAGAAAAAAATGCACCAAACGGATATGCCACTGACTATACTAGCTAGTCATACAAGCAGATATTAAAAGCTGAGACTTTTGCCAATATATTCCTGTCAGGAACACATCAGAGCCCATCATGCACCACGTCACGGTCTCTCAGCATGGCAAGGGGTCCTACCACTACGCTAACTATGGTGTGAACAAGGTCTGAAGGTGATGACATCCAGCTCACAGCCAAGCTTCCACACAACCGCCTAGCAAGACAACTAATGCAATGTGAATAAAGTAAGACTAAGCCACACCCATATCAGACCGTGTGATGGAGGCTACCAGGTGCAAAAGAATGTTTAATGCCAGGTAAAGGCACATTCAATACATATTAAACAAAATCACAGAAATATAGTGGCCAATATGGGGGAACTGCTCAAACCCCAAACACTGTAGCGTGTTTCTCATTGCGGGAGCAGTCCCACCGCATGTGGATCGCAGCAAACGACCATCCCCAGCAAAAAATGCGTACAATGGAGGATGACGGCGCGGTCCACATGCACCACAAAGGCATCCTACACAAAACGGAGCATTGTGCGGATGAAAATATAATTATATATTAAAAGCTGAGACTTTTGCCAATATATTCCTGTCAGGAACACATCGGTGGTGCATGATGGGCTCCGATGTGTTCCTGACAGGAATATATTTGCAAAAGTCTCAGCTTTTAATATCTGCTTGTATGACTAGCTAGTATAGTCAGTGGCATATCCGTTTGGGGCATTTTTTTCTGTGATTTATATAATTATATTTTCATCCGCACAATGCTCCATTTTGTGTAGGATGCCTTTGTGGTGCATGTGGACCGCGCCGGCATCCTCCATTGTACGCATTTTTTGCTGGGGATGGTCGTTTGCTGCGGTTCACATGCGGTGGGACTGCTCCCCCAATGAGAAACACGCCACAGTGTTTAGGGTTTGAGCAGTTCCCCCATATTTGCCACGATATTTCTGTAATTTTAAGCTTATAATCTCTCCACCAAATGCAAAGGTGACTAAAGCCTGATAAACAGTAGTTATCTTCCTATGTCTATTTCCTATAGTTCAGTAGTTCAGTAATCCAGCAACCCAAGGGCGGCCTCCCTTACGGCAGGCAAACACTCTGCTCCATTCTTTAAAGAGGTTGCAATAGATTCAGTAATTTTCCCTAAGTCCCTGGAAGGGTTACTAGTAGGGATGTTACAGTTAAGGATCAGTAAGTCCTAGGCTTGGACTACATGGGCTGAAGTAGCTCCACTCTCTGGGGCAAGGCCCAGAGGACAGAACCAAGTCTGGCTCCTCTCCTCTCCTCCTAACTCCTCACTCCTAGACTCCCATATCTAATCTCCTCCAACTAACTTCCTGTGTGCTGACCTATATAAATGGTGTGAGGGTGACACCTGGTGTTGGATGTGTGTAGTGCATCCACCAGCCTGCAATAGAAATTTTACAGCTGTGACAAAGGAAAATACATTAGTGGTGTAAAATGACATAGAATGGCATATAAACATTTTGGAGTGGCCCATTCACACATAAGTGGGACACTACATATGCACTGCTCGTTTCCAGAGGTTACAACCACCTTGCAATCCATCAGTTTTGGACACTATAGGAAAAAGCGCTGGCCTCTCTGGAGGCCGGGACCATGAGAGTGAGCCTAGAACAGCGCTGCGCTGACACATCAGTTTTTTTTTCATGGTTTATATTCACACTTCAAAAGCCACACATTTTCTGTCGATGTAGCCATGTGAGGACTTGTTTATTGTGACAGGCACTACTTTTCGGTTCAACTAATGTAATGTATTTATATTTAAAAAAAATGGTGATAACGCTGTAAAAAAAACACAACAACTTTGCCGATCTGAATAGGCAATATGCCAGTTTTTATATGTAACTGAGATAATACACTGCAATACAGAGTAAGGGGCAATTCACACGACAGTATATTTGAGTCCGCCATCCGTTCTGCAATTTTGCGGAACAGATGCAGACCCATTCATTTAAAAAACCTAGAGCATGTCTTGTCTAATCTGCGGGACAAGAATAGGCATTTCTATCATAGGGCTGGCCATTCTGTTCCGCAATGCGAACGGCAAAATAGATACAGTCGTCTGAATGAGCCCTTATTGTATATTATATAGGCAACCAGAGGATTCCCCAAGTAATGCCTTATTCACACATCAGAGATGGCATAAATACTGTGTGGTGGCATAAAGGGGGAATAATTGGCAGCATTAAAGGGATTGGGTGTGTATAGTTATGTTTTGGGCAGAGTTAGAGTGGCCTAGTATGAAATTTGCTATTGCACGCTATTCAAGCTGCACATATTGTCCCTCTTTTCAAAAGCTGCGAGGTATGTATAGAGTGACAGCTGCATGCACAATATTGCAGACAAGTCAATCTGAGATGTAGTGTATCACTCTCCCCACTAGAGGTCAGTGTTGTGTTAAAACTTGTGACTACTGCTCTCAGCACTCACACACAGGACGTATAACCTGGTGCTACACCCAGACTTTTTTCAACATTACTTATTAATTTTACCTATGTATTGGCAGTTACAGTTCGAAGCAGAAAACCGAGTTGTATGTAATCTTGTGCAAAAAGTAAAAAGGGAGAAAAGTCTGAAATTTTGGTTCAGAATGGGACTGGCAATTTGCAGTTTATGCAAAGTTTTGTAAATTCCCCAAAAGTGTGGCTCCAGTCTTAGCCAAAGAGAATTAAAAATGATGGAAGATGTAGAAAATGGGCAAACTGAAAAAACAGAAATCACAGAAAAAGATACAAAACATCCTGCACAATATGATAACTGAATATGTGGATGCACATGGCAACATTTATAAGGAAAAAAATCACAGAAAATAATGCACTAAGCACAATAAATGCAAACATTATATATGGACTAAGCCCTCACTCTGCTATGATAAAATCTGAGACTCTAAGCCAATATATTTTGATCAAATCACATCTGTGCCCGCCTACCAGCACCAAGGTGGTCTCAGTCAGGCAGGTCCTACTCTAAACCTACCTATGCCGTTGGGCATCTACATTCAGGAGATCAGACTCTGCACATATAGGGGTTGATTTATCAAATCTGGTGTAAAGGAAAAATGGCTTAGTTGCCCATAGCAACCAATCAGATTCCACTTTATTTTTTAGACCTCCTTAGGAAAATGAAATGTGGAATCTGATTGGTTGCTATGGACAACTAAGCCACTTCTACTTTACACCAGTTTTGATAAATCTGCCCCATAGTGTGCTGCTCCTAGTATACCTATGTGCATCCAGCAAGCGATGAGAGGAGGAGCACACATAGCTATATGTACCACCTAATCAAAGTAGCATATGGGATAGGCAGGGAAAAAAGTGCACAAGAATAGTGTTGATCGCGAATATTCTAATCACTAATTTTTATCGCAAATATCGGCACTTCGAGAATTCGCAAAGATGTAGATTATGTGTTTGCCTGCCACAATGGAGATCGCCCTTAAAGGATAGCTCATAGTAACTATATATATCAGCATACTTAGTACCGGAGTGCTATAGAGTGGACTTGGGATTACCACCAGGATCCTTGCCTGTAAAGCTTCTACTTTAAAAGGGACAACTCCTTCATTGACAACTGCCACTACCTGATAATAGGATTACACGCAAACATATTATTATTTGTGCTATACAGAAAGCTTTCCATTGATGAACTTTACCAACTGTCCAGAGACCATCGATTTGCAGTAAATGTTTAACTGGTTTACAACAAACGACTCCTCATTCTTACTACTGCTACTCTCAACATTTGCACCTTACGGTGCTGGCATCACGAACCAGGGGCCCAGCCGCCACAAGCACCCTAAACACCACCACCATCAAGGGCACCTCAACCAACATCAGGCTGGTGTTCCCTGTAACAGGGAGTGCCCCGAAAGATTTCATGCTGTCTTCCTCGTCACTGCACGCCGGCCCAGGGAGGCATCTGCTAACCGTGAGTACAAACAACTACTGCCCCCATTGGCCCTCCGTGAGCCTCACATGTTTTCCCTTGCGTGTCCCGGTCGCTGCACCTATGCCGCTCATCACTACACAAAAATGCTACACCCCAGATAATAGAGCATTTACTCAAACTGAAAACAGATAATTTATTTTGGAAAAGCTATACATTTTGGGTGTCATTTACAAACATTAATTAGCTAGTTTGTCCCACACCCTCTTTTTGCAAATTTCTGCAAGCCGCATTCAAGACTTAGAAGTGTCGAGGGTGTGCCGGAGGCCAACGGGCATAAATATTGGTAAAAAACTACTTCAGCCAGGGGCTGGTCTATTTCTTCTGCCAGATGCACGGATTGCTGAAGGTGCGCCTGATTCATGATGAGGCACACACCATATCTTCTGACAGCAAAGCGCAAAAGACTGACGTAAAAAGCTGGTCTTTGTAAATGTCCTCTATATCTTTTTGGTAGCTGGAGAGCTAGGCCTTCCTTTACCTAGGACAGAGATTCAGTTTGCTGCTGAAGCTGATAAGAGGAGAGCTGTGCTGCTCTAGGTCCTCATACTGTAAGGATAGAAGACAGTATGTGACATCACTGTGTGCAATATCCCTCTGCCATGGCATCACTGTGTGCACTATCGCTGTCCTGACATCACTGTGTGCTTTATCCATATGTTGTGACATGACTGTGTGCATTATCCCTGTGCTGTTATATCGCTTGTGTGCATTATCCCTGTGCTGTGACATCACCGTGTATATTATCCCCGAGCTGACATCACTATGTGCATTATCCCTGTGCTGTGACATGACTGTGCATTATACCTGTGCTGTGACATGACTGTGCATTATCCCTGTGCTGTGACATCTCTGTGTGCAGGAAGTTATACGGCAGCACACAGGGACCCACATGGTTCTGGTTCTGTACTATGGAGCGGCAGGGACTCCATTGTATATGTACAGGGTTATTCTTCTTCCTCTCCAGCTCTGTACATATAACAAAATTAGAGGTGGGACGGCTAATCCACGAATCCCTCGAATCTTGTTGGATTGGAGGGATTCGTGAACTTGAATCCCGAACCTCATTTACTAAATTCGAATCTGACGAATCCATGACAGCAGGGACCGGTGCAGTCCCTGTATTCTGATGCACCAGTCCCGCTCACTGTAGTATAATCTTATGATCTAACCTGCATTGTTAAGAAGACATAATATTCCATCTGTATTACTTACATTACAACATTAAGCTCCGTAGCAGAGAGGAGGGAGGAGGCAGGCCGGGAGGACGGGCGGGCGGCGCGTCACTCACTATGTCACGTGCCTGCGCCGCCCACTTTATGAATGAAGCAGGCGGCACGGGCGCGTGACGTAGTGAGTGACGCGCCGCCCGCCCGTCCTCCCGGCCTGCCTCCTCCCTCTTCTCTGCTACGGAGCTTAAGGTTGTAATGTAAGTAATACAGATGGAATATTATGTCTTCTTAACAATGCAGGTTAGATCATAAGATTAT
The DNA here is from genome assembly GCF_905171765.1 of Bufo bufo. Taxonomy (NCBI): domain Eukaryota; kingdom Metazoa; phylum Chordata; class Amphibia; order Anura; family Bufonidae; genus Bufo; species Bufo bufo. Next base: position 502,373,719 of record NC_053393.1, on the reverse strand, counting down.
ACTACAGTGAGCGGGGCTGGTGCATTTGAATACAGGGACTGCACCGGTCCCTGCTGTCATTCCTAATCCAGATGCCGGCCCCCAGCCCCTGTATTGGGGGTTATTCACACTGCAGGGACACTGTTATGGGGGAGATCTGTGGATGGCACATAGCATAAGATGCTATATATGTGTCATCCACAGATTCCACCCCCCCCCCCCCATCAGAGTGCCATCCAGAGATCCCCCATAACAGTGGCATCCAGAGATCCCCCATAACAGTGGCATCCAGAGATCCCCCATAACAGTGCCATCCAGAGATCCCCCCCATAACAGTGCCATCCACAGATCCCCCCCATAGCAGTATCATCCACAGATCCCCCCATAACAGTGCCATCCACAGATCCCCCCCATAACAGTATCATCCACAGATCCCCCCCATAACAGTGCCATCCACAGATCCCCCCCATAACAGTGCCATCCACAGATCCCCCCCATAACAGTGCCATCCACAGATCCCCCCATAGCAGTATCATCCACAGATCCCCCCCATAAGTGTTTGGATCACTTTGTTTCTTACACCGTTCACACAATTCTTATGTACAGGATTCGTAGGATTCGAGATTCGAAAGATTCAATAGATTCGAGAACCTTTTCGGATTCGGATTCGAAAAAAATTGGATTCGTCCCACCTGTAGACAAAATCGAACAAATAAGGTACAGTAAGGTCCATGCACTTCTAATGCCTCATTCATATTTCCGTGTGCGTTTGATATCCATGAAAAAAATCAGTCCGTGTTTCATCCTTGAAGATGTGCCTGTGTCCGTTTTTTGCCCTTCATGTGTTATCCGCATTCCTCAGACACTGCTAGGTTGAAAATGAATTTCAAAATCATCTCCTATCATTGGTCAGTGAAAAAGGAACCAAACACGGACGCAACACGGATGTCATCCATGTTCTGTCTGTGCTTTTTCTTGGACCCATAGACTTGAATGGATGTGTTTGGCCCACGTCACTGACCAGAGTACTGCATGTCTCCGTGATTTTTTCACTGACCCACGGTCAGTAAAAAAAAAATAGTGATTTCTGAACAGACACAATAAAATAAATGGGTACTTGTGCTTTCGGTAGAAAATGCGGACCGCACACGTCAGTGAAAAACCAAAATGCCACAATAAAAAAATCATTGTACTGGTGGATCTCCCCTTTAACGAGGACCTGTTACCTTTCCTAACATGTCTGTTTAAATAACTAATAACAACAATGGAGCATCCATTATGTTGTGTCTTTCTTCTATTATTCCTACTAGAATTTTATGAATTAGTTGCCAACTGGGTGTTAGCAGTTGGAGGTGTGCCCCTGTTTGTCACTCTTGGCACTGATTGAATAGTGTCAGACTGCGCAGGGACACACCCCTAACTGGGAACACCCAGCGATACATTTATTCAGAAATTAATAGATTAATAGAGGACCTGTACAACATACAGTTATAAGAATAGACGCTCCAGAATTGTTATTTTATATTGAATTCAATTATTTACTAATAATGCCATGTCAGGAGAGGTGACAGCTCCTCCTTAAGGACTCTCCATTGTACAGGGTGGGCCATTTATATGGATACACCTTAATAAAATGGGAATGGTTGGTGATATTAACTTCCTGTTTGTGGCACATTAGTATATGTGAGGGGGAAACTTTTCAAGATGGGTGGTGACCATGGCGGCCATTTTGAAGTCGGCCATTTTGAATCCAACTTATGTTTTTTCAATAGGAAGAGGGTCATGTGACACATCAAACTTATTGGGAATTTCACAAGAAAAACAATGGTGTGCTTGGTTTTAATGTAACTTTATTCTTTCATGAGTTATTTACAAGTTTCTCTTTGTTTACAGCCATTGACACGTCGCCGAGTTTAACACGTGAGGAGCGGATAGAAATTGTGTTGATGTCTGGTGAAAGCAGTAACCGGGTCATTGCAGCAGATTTCAATGCAAGACACCCTACGACACCCATCTCCCATGCTACAGTTAGCAAACTGCTTGCTAAGTTTCGTGAAACTGGTTCAGTGTTGGATTTGCCAAAATGTGGGCACATGAAATCTGTCTCTAATGAAGAAACATCAGTGGCTGTCCTAGCTTCATTCAGCAAGGGCCCACAGCGTAGCACTCGCCGCATGTCACTGGAGAGTGGCATTAGTCGAACATCCCTTCAGCGGATATTAGCTACTCACAAATGGCACCCTTACAAACTCCAGCTACTGCAGCATCTCAACGAGGATGACCCAGATCGGCGCACTGAATTTGCAGAATGGGCAAAACAAAAACTGGAACAGGACACTCAGTTTACGCAGAAGATTTTGTTCAGTGATGAGGCAAACTTTTATGTGAATGGTGAAGTTAACAAACAAAACCACCGCTATTGGTCTGACACTAACCCACATTGGATAGATCCCTCCAAGACTGTTGGAACAAAAAAATTTATGGTATGGTATATGGGGTACAAAGATAGTGGGGCCATTCTTCATCAATGGAAACCTCAAGGCCACTGGATATGTGAAATTGCTACATGATGATGTGTTTCCCTCTTTATGCACTGAAGCTGGCACGTTCCCTGAGTTTTTCCAGCAAGATGGTGCACCACCACATTATGGGTGTCAGATCCGAGCATTCCTAGATGAACAGTTTCCTGGAAAGTGGATTGGTCGTCGTGGGCCAGTTGAATGGCCCCCAAGGTCTCCCGATCTGACCCCCTTAGACTTTTATCTTTGGGGTCATCTGAAGGCAATCGTCTATGCTGTGAAGATACGAGATGTGAAGCACCTGAAACTACGGATACTGGAAGCCTGTGCTAGCATTTCTCCTGCGGTGTTGCTATCAGTGTGTGAAGAGTGGGAGAAGAGGGTTGCATTGACAATCCAACACAATGGGCAGCACATTGAACACATTTTATAAATGGTCAGAAACGTGTAAATAACTCATGAAAGAATAAAGTTACGTTACAACCAAGCACACCATTGTTTTTCTTGTGAAATTCCCAATAAGTTTGATGTGTCACATGACCCTCTTCCTATTGAAAAAACAAAAGTTGGATTCAAAATGTCCGACTTCAAAATGGCCGCCATGGTCCCCACCCATCTTGAAAAGTTTCCCCCCTCACATATACTAATGTGCCACAAACAGGAAGTTAATATCACCAACCATTCCCATTTTATTAAGGTGTATCCATATAAATGGCCCACCCTGTAGTATATCTTATCAGATACAATGCATATTTCTGCACTTATCTGGCTTTTCCCTCTGAATTCTCTGCTAAATCCAACCTTAGAGATGAGACAGACGGTTAGCTCACTGATGGATCAAATTACAGCTGCCCATAGAGGTCTATGGGAGGGGTGAACTGCTAGAGGAAGAAAGAGGCATTTTTCTGTGATAAGATATATTACACTATTTGTTACATTCACCTGTATTAAAGGAGCTGTCCCATCTCAGACATTGGGGACATATCGCTAGGATATCAGTAGAAAATCCAGCAAGCCGCCAATATGTTGCAAACTTCTTCTTTATTGCTCAGTAAAGTAGATTATTTCAAAATAATGCGTTTCGGCATGTAGCCTTCATCAACAGATACATCTCAAATTCACAGTGACTCTTATATATACACATCAATTAAGCAAAGTGACATCATCCACCCCCTTATGGGCGGGAACAAAAAATAAACCAACCGATTTCTTGGTTTCACTATCGTACAGACCCGCTCCCAGGTAAGAAAGAATCGCTAGTAATTAATCTGTCTTCTCGAAATCTTGACCCTGACCAGATTGTGGCATTGAAAAAAGGTTTAACATTTAGTCCGATGACTGGGTTCAATAGTTTTCAGATGGATATCGATCTCCAGCAATTTTTTCGAAAGATCAGGCTTAAGGCCCATTTTTCTGAACCCAGGGAAATATTCGAGAAAAAAGACATTTCTAAGGTAGAAGGACAATTATGTTTGCAAGATCTTGGTCTTAAAGGGACACTGACAGGTCCGATAAACATATTAAGTTATTCCTATGCAGTCATAGGTCTATTAAAGTGTATTACAATCACATAATTGTACCCCCTGTCGGCATTTTAAACCATGTAAAAACAACTTTATAATCATCTGTCAATCAGCTTCCTTTATGCCCAAGGGGCGTTTTTACTCCTACCTTTGTGCCCAGCCGCGCCTCAACTGTCGATTCCTAGCGCCGCCCAGCTCATTATTATTCACTGGCTGGGCGGCTTTTACAGTGCCCGATCCTCCCGAGCCGACGCAGGAGACGCTGGCATTGAATAAGGGACGCAGGCGCACTGTGAGTGAGGGTGCCGGGCAAGTTATCCGGCGCACGCGCAGAAGGTACAAGTGAGTTCAATGCCAGCGTCTCCTGCTGAGCCTGCGTCGGCTCGGGAGGATCGGGGACTGTAAAAGACGCCCAGCCAGTGAATAATAATGAGCTGGGCGGCGCTAGGAAGCGACAGTTGAGGCGCGGCTGGGCACAAAGGTAGGAGTAAAAACGCCCCTTGGGCATAAAGGAAGCTGATTGACAGATGATTATAAAGTTGTTTTTACATGGTTTAAAATGCGGACAGGGGGTACACTTATATCGTTGGAATACACTTTAATAGACCTATGACTGCATAGGAATAACTTAATATGTTTATCGGGCCTGTCAGTGTCCCTTTAAAGTGAAAAGTACATTCATGCCCCCCAGGACATATCATCCTGTGGAAACATACATACAATTTGTTTCAAAAGAAATAGAGACATATTTACGGTCTGTGAAACAAGGGGATATGTGTCATAATGTTACTCTTAAAGAAAGGGCAGCTATTAAAATGCTAATGGAGGATACGTCCTTGGTCATTAAGCCCGCTGATAAAGGGGGCTCCATAGTGATCATGGACAAGAGTAATTATATTAAGGAGGTGATGCGTCAATTGTCTGACATTAATACTTATGTATGCCTGCAACATGACCCGTTTTTTTCTATCAAGGATAAGATAATGGAAATGGTAAACCAGTATGGTGCAAAAGGTGTCATTGATGAGCAGTTGCGGAGATATTTGGTCAAACAATCACCTATTACACCAGTACTCTATATTTTGCCTAAGGTCCATAAGACGATTGTGGATCCCCCCGGCCGTCCAATTGTGGCCTCGGTGGATTCGATATTGTCCCCCTTATCCATCACCTTGAAAAAGGTCTTAACACCCTTGATAAAAAATACTCGGTCGTTTTTGTTGGATATGACGCAATTTTTGAAAGAAATTACAGACCTGCATTCCATTCCGGTGGATAGTTGGCTCGTGCCAATTGATGTGGTGAGTCTCTACACAACAATTGATCATGAGAAAGGGATTCAGGCGGTGGCTGATTTATTAATAACTAGTGACTACCCAATGATACAACAGGAATTCTTTTTGCATATGCTACGTCTAGTGTTGTTTAACAATTATTTTATGTTTGAAGATGCATATTATTTGCAGCGATGGGGAACCGCGATGGGATCGGACGTGGCCCCGCCCTACTCAAATGCGTTAAAGTCACAGTTTCAATAATAATTGGGATCACAGATTGCAGGAAATGGTGGTTAGATTTAGTGAAAGGGGGTACCCGAGATCTATTTTAGAGGAAGCTAGAACTACTTCCCCACCCAGGGACCGGGATAGTAGACAACAACGCATAGCGTTTATACATAAATATCATCCCCAGGGCTGGGACAAGGTCCACCACCAACAGAGGCTGAGCTGCCCAAGTGCGTTCCTTGTAATTTTACCCCATCCAGAACCCCATCAGACCTCAGATCAGACGGAAAAGAATATTATCTTTATTTAAGAACTATCTTAATTCACTTCAGGGCAGACTCTCACGCTCTATCCCTGCTGGGGCCTGGGCTGGGTCGTGCGCTGCTCCTGGTCTCCAGAGGGCGCACATGTGACCTGACTGCGTACAGCGCGTCAAGTCAAAGTGCGCGCTGTACGCAGCCAGTCAGGCAAGCGACTGAGCAGAGACCAGAGCAGCGGAGCGGCCGAGCCAGAAGGCGGAGCGGGGAGGGAGCACGTAAGTCAGTGCCAAGTGCTCACTACTCCCTCCGTCCTCCAGCGTGGCGGGGAGCTGGCCTGCGCCCTGAGGCTGGAGCCTCCCCAGCCTCTGTGTCGGCCCGGCCCTGATCATCCCTATAATGCAAGTATAGATAGTGTGGTTAGTAAACATTGGAGTATTTTAGCAAAAACGTACCCAGGTGTAGAGGAATTTAAAAGACCACCATTGATTAGCAACAAAAAGAACCCTAGTCTGAGAGATAACTTAGTCCATGCAGACCTAGGGAGTAAAAAGGAAATATTGAGACAGAGCACATTGAGGACAATAAAGAAAGGCACATTTCCGTGCCTGCATTGTCTTCAGTGTTCTCATATTATTAAGGGTTCTGAGGTATATCATCCTCACACAGGAAAGGCCTTCAAGATTGAAGGTTTTTTCACTTGTGAGTCAAAAAATTTGATCTATTTGATCAAATGCCCATGTGGACTTGCTTATATGGGCGAAACTATGCAAACAGTGAGGGATAGGATATGCAAGCATAAGTCCACCATTAGGACCAAAAATGTATTATTACCGTTGCCTTACCACTTCGATAAATGTAAACATTCTATATCTCAGTTAAGGTTTCAGGTTTTGGAACAAATTGTGAGACCTAGGAGAGGAGGCGATATAAAAAAACTTTTACTCGTAGAGAGGTGTTCTGGATACATACGCTTGATACATTGTATCCCAGGGGTCTCAATCGCGATTATGAGGTTTTGAGATTATGAGATTATATGTATATATATTTTTTTTTGTACTGCTTGATTCTAATAATTTCTTTCTTTTCCTTTATTGTAGACATTATCGACTCGCTGATCTGCTATTTTCGATATTGTGAAAATCCTATGTTATATGTGTTCTCATGCGATAGTGAAACCAAGAAATCGGTTGGTTTATTTTTTGTTCCCGCCCATAAGGGGGTGGATGATGTCACTTTGCTTAATTGATGTGTATATATAAGAGTCACTGTGAATTTGAGATGTATCTGTTGATGAAGGCTACATGCCGAAAAGCGTTATTTTGAAATAATCTACTTTACTGAGCAATAAAGAAGAAGTTTGCAACATATTGGCGGCTTGCTGGATTTTCTACTGATCTACGTGGAGCACACTCCTTCCGGGCAACACCAGGTAACTAGCAGGTGCTGGCTATATTCGATTTGATATCGCTAGGATATGTCCCCAGTGTTTGAGAGGTGCGGGTGCCGCCTCTGTGACTTGCACCTATACTTAGAATAAAGCCTGTAAAGTCCTGTAGGACGCATCGCGCATGTCCAACCGTCCTCCAATCATTCCTTTGGGAGCTCTGAAAATAGTCGAGTGCTGGCTTGGCTAGTTCTGTCAGCCCCATAGAAGTGAATGGAGCGGTGGCCGGCTTGCGCAGTGCAATTCATTAATTTCAATGGGACTTCTGAAAACAGCTCGGCTGGCTATTATCGGCACCCCCCATAGGAATGAATGGAGGTCGGCCATGCTTGCGCGGTGCGTCTTCTGGGACTTTGCAGGCTTCATTCTAAGTATAGGTGCAGGTCCCAGAGGTGGCACCCGGACCTATTAGACATTGGGGGCATATCCTAGTGATATGCCCTCATTGTCTGAGATGGGGCAACCCCTTTAATGATTTATGCAAAGTTTGTTGAAATGTTAGGGAACAAGTAATATTTGTAACCTTTTGTAAAATAAAAGGACACACTTCATTGTTGGGCTGCCCCTATCATTGCGATTACTTGGCTGTCTCCTCGCGAGCAGCAAGCAAAGCATAAGAAAAACATTGTCACCTAGAACTTTAGCACCGCTCTACTAGTGTCTGCCTGGGAAGCCTTATGCCAACTATAGGGGGCTACAGCTAAGCCAATAATACAGCCGTGTGCAACAACCTCCGTAGTTATCCAGTATTCCTGCCATGAGTCTTCCGATGTAGTAACAGGAATAGTAATAATCACACAATAATCAGTTCAGAATTTTTTTTATTTTTTTTTGCAATCTGATTCACAGATTAATCTAACAGATGACACTCTAAAATGAATGCTGTATATACTGAGACACTTTGTATACTCATCATACACAGTATGATTCACTGTTTCCACAGCGCCTCGTCACTCACTACCGTCCCTTATTCAGTAAGCAAAATTAACCTTGTAAATGCCAGAGCTGCGATCAACTCAGTCATCCGTGAGAATGTACTATATGCATAGTTAGGCATAATAATTCACAGATAACCATGCACACGTCGGAACTGGCTCCAATTCCTCAAATAAACATTTTTTTAAAGATAATTTTTAGACCTTTACAGCAGACAAACATAAAAAATCTACATGGCGATACAGTGCCGTGGTGATGATCACGTGTGCGATATTTCTATATTTCTATAGGTTTTTATACATATTTATAGATGTCATCAGTTGGCTTTTTCCTTCATTTCACCCCATTTCCATTGTCTTTGGAGTGCAAAATAACGGGGTCTGCTATATCAGCGCATCTGAAACTGTGAGGTATGCCTCGCCAGTTGGACGCCCCCAAGTTCTTGCCGAGGAAGCTTTCACAAAAAGGATCATAAGGCTGCTTTTACACAGTCAATGTTTGGTCAATGGTTTCCATCGGTGATGTTAAGCCAAAACCAGGAGTGGAGTCTGCATAGAAATAAGGTATAACGGAAAGATTTGCACCTGTTCTGGTTTCGGCTCACGATCATGGATGGAAATCACTGATCAAACACTGACTGTGTGTTAATGGCCGCTGCTGCACAGTCCTTTCTCTGGCTGCAGCCATTTCTGGTCTAGCAACATAATTCACATATATTAGGACCCATTTAATTTCCATCTTGATCTGTTAAATCGAATGCGTTAAAAACAGAGGACCCCTCAGAGGAGTCCTCTCAATGCATTTTACTGCTGGCTTGTAGGAACACAGTGTTGGAACGCAAATAAATATGAAGATAAAAATGACATAATTGGCCTCGGCATCACTTGCACTGCTCACTGCTTACCCTAGTTTGGGAGGTGTTTTGAAGCTGACATATTCCTTTTAAAGCCCACTTAAAGGGAATCTGCAAGACAAATATAGGTGTTCCATTATTTTGGTGCAGAGTCACGATTGGCTTGGAGGCTCAGTAGTAAATTATTGGCTGAAGCATCATGAGCCCATTGCCATCCTAAATGTCATCAGAGCTGAAGCAAGGAGTCTGCAATTACAATGGATGACCAAGTACGATGCTGTAAGACTACAATACGGATAGGTTGTGCTCATTTCCACTCTAACTGACCAAGATATTGAATTGTACCTATATTTTATAGTGCAAGATCTGAATACTGTTCAGTGATCCTGGTACGAAGGTCTGGGATGTGATAACTTCCTGGTCACACGCATTCAGAGAAACTCTACAAGTCAAGAGATATATATTATACAGCATCCTCCAGTATATCTCTATGTAAAAACTGGAAATTAAATTATCGCAGCAGATAACCCTAACTGGGTGCAAGGTTGAGAAGGGTCATTACCATTTTTTGGCACTTTAAGGTATTGTCTCATAATGACAAACGCTATTTTAAACCAGTGGCATGCTCAGGGTGTTTGGCACCCGGGGCGGGTGCATTCTCTGCCCCTCCCCGTCCCCCCAATACTTAACCACATACCTCTTACATCCAGGGACATCTCCTGTCATGTAGACCTTCTCTTTCCTCTTCTCCTCCGTTAGACCGCCATGACAAATTCTTTCAGCCGCATCTTGTCTGTGAGTTTGTAACACAGACACGTTAGATTTCTCAATTTTTCCATCAACCTCCCCATCCTGGTGTCCCCACAGTGTCATCCTGCTGCCACCCCAATTACTGTGCCCGTTGTGCCCCCCAATACCCCAAGTACTATACTGCTGAAAAAATAGTGACCCCAGTAGACATAATTGGGATCATTTATCAAACTGGTGTAAAGTAGAACTGGATTTCCAAAGGCGCTGTCAAAAATGAAAGATGGAATCTGTTGCAATAGGTAACTAAGCCAGTTCTACTTAACACTAGTTTGATAAATTACCCCAAATGTCCCTATAGTGTCTACAGGAGTTATAATGTCCCCTAGAGTGCCCCCAGTAATAATAACACCCTATATTGTGCTCCAGGTAATAATCCCTGTATAGTGTCCCCAGAAATAATAGAATTGCCCCTACAGTGCCTCCCCAATAACAACGCCCCCCACGCTGCCCCCATATAGTAATTTCCCCCACACTGCCCCATATAGTAATTTCCCCCACACTGCCCCCATATAGTAATTTCCCCCACACTGCCCCCACACAGAAATTTCCCCCACACTGCCCCCATATAGTAATTCCCCCAACACTGCCCCCAAACAGTAATTTCCCCCAGACTGCCCTCATATAGTAATTTCCCCAACACTGCCCCATATAGTAATTTCCCCCACACTGCCCCATATAGTAATTTCCCCAACACTGCCCCCACACAGTAATTCCCCCCACACTGCCCCATATAGCAATTTTCCCAACACTGCCCCCAAACAGTAATTTCCCCACACTGCCCCCAAACAGTAATTTCCCCACACTGCCCCGATATAGTAATTTGCCACACACAGTAGTTCCCCCCACACTGCCCCCCCACAGTAGTTTCCACCACAGTAATTTTCACCACACTGCCCCCCCACAGTAATTTCCCCTACACAGTAATTTCCCCTACACAGTAATTTCCCCCACACAGTAATTTCCCCCCACACTGCCCCCCGCACAGTAATATCCGCCACACTGCCCCCCGCACAGTAATTTCCGCCACACTGCCCCCACACAGTAATTTCCCCCACACTGTCCCCACACAGTAATTTCCCCCACACTGCCCCACACAGTAATTTCCCCCACACTGCCCCGCACAGTAATTTCCCCCACACTGCCCCACACAGTAATTTCCCCCACACTGCCCCACACAGTAATTTCCCTCACACTGCCCCCCACAGTAATTTCCCCCAATAACAACGCCCTCCACACAGTAGATTCTCCCACACTCCCCCCCACACACAGTAATTTCCCCATACTGCCCCCATATAGTAATTTTCCCCCACACAGTAATTCCCCCCAATAACAAAGCCCTCCACACAGTAGTTTCCCACACACTGCCCCCCACACAGTAATTTCCCCCAGACAGTAGTTTCCCACACACTGTCCCCCACAGTAATTTCCCCCAGACAGTAGTTTCCCACACACTGTCCCCCACAGTAATTTCCCCCAGACAGTAGTTTCCCACACACTGCCCCCCACACAGTAGTTTCCACCACACTGCCCCATATAGTAATTTCCCCAACACTGCCCCCACACAGTAATTCCCCCCACACTGCCCCCATATAGCAATTTTCCCAACACTGCCCCCAAACAGTAATTTCCCCCACACTGCCCCCATATAGCAATTTTCCCAACACTGCCCCCAAACAGTAATTTCCCCACACTGCCCCCCACACAGTAGTTTCCACCACACTGTCGCCCACACAGTAATTTCCCACACACTGCCCCCCACACAGTAGTTTCCACCACACTGTCCCCCACACAGTAATTTCCCCCACACTGCCCCCTTACAGTAATTTCCCCCACACTGCCCCCTTACAGTAATTTCCCCCACACTGCCCCCATATAGTAATTTGCCCCACACAGTAGTTTCCCCCACATTGCCCCATATAGTAATTTGCCCCCCACATAATAATCCCTCCCATAATTATTTGCCCCAACATAGTAATCCCTCCCATAATTATTTGCCCCACACAGTATCCCAACATAATATTTTTCCCCCACATGTCCTCCTGTGTGCCCCCCCCCATGTCGTCCCCAAAAGTTGGCACATAAAATAAAAAAAATAAAAAACAAGAAGAAAAAAAAACTAAAAGCTAAATACTCTCCTGCGCTTGTAGAGGAGAGGAAGGCGCGAACACTTCACTGTGCTGCTGCGTCCCGGCACAGGCACGCGTGATTACGTCATCACGCACGCCTGCGCCGGGATTTCACTACTGCATAGGCCTCAGGCCTACTAGTTTGGAATTCATTCTGACCAACAACTACTTTACATACAGAAAACAGATGTACCATCAGCGCAACGTGACAGCGATGAAGAGTAAAAAAGCACCGCCTACGCTTATCTCTTTATGGGGTTGTTTTAAGAAATACATATCCTAAAAATAACACTGTGAATGGTGGGTCCTGTGTTATCTGTATAGACGTAGGTGTTACTAGTGCTACCAGTTATTATAATCCTGCCTGCTGAGAAGTGAAACGTACAGAACAGTAGGAGTCCTGTAAGATTTCACAATATTTTAATATAATATATATATATATCAGGGGAACTTAAAGTGGCATTGGAAAAAATACTAAAAGTGGCCCTGGTTTTGTAGTCAGGTCCAAATTGAAGGAAGGCAGTGCCAGCAATACCATATTGTGGCACATTATACCACCCCAACAGAGCCAAATACTACAGTCTATCACAAAATACTGCCAGCAGCAGGGGCGTTGCTAGGTTAAAACATTTGGGGCCTGGGCCCCTGATGTTTTGTCCCAGGCACTGAATGTACTGCCTGCCAGACAGATCCAATTGTATTGCCATCCTCAGGACGGCATCGGCAATACAATTTAATCTAATGCCCTGCAAGATCTGAAGGACCTGTGATGACATCACAGTCCATGTGATCAATTCTGAATGCAGTAGTTGAAAAGGACCTACAATGATGTCACCATCATGTGACCAGTGCAGGAGAGGATGGCTCAGCAGTGAAGAGAAGTCCTGGGAAGAAGCTGTGGTGAGATCTGCTACATGAGGAGAGGTAAGTGAAGGGGTAGATTACTCAGTGTGAGAAGCAGAGCAATGTGGGGAGTTGTAGTTATTTAACTGGGACTGTATGTTAGGGCTGAAGGGAAGGAAGTTATTTACATAGGACAGTGGGGTGGAGTGATGTTATTTACATGGGACTGAAAGTTGAGGGGGTGATGTTATTTACATGGAAATGCATGTTGGAGGTGGCTGGAGCAGGGTGATGTTATTTACATGGGAGTATATGTTGAGTGGGGCTGTGGGAGGGAGTGATATTACATGGGACTAAATGTTGAGGGGTAATGTTATTTATATGGGACTGCATGTTGGAGGTGTCTGGAGCAGGGTGATGTTATTTACATAGGAGTATATGTTGAAAGCGGCTGCGGGAGGAAGTGATATTACATGGGACTGAATGTTGGGGGTAATGTTATTTACATGGGACTGCATGTTGGAGGTGGCTGGGGATGGGGGTGATTTTATTTACATGGGACTGTATGTAGAAGGTGTCTAGGGAAGAGAGTGATGTTCTTTACATGGGACGGTATGTTGAAGGCGGCTGGGGAGTGGGAGATGCTATTTACGTGGGACTGTATTTTGGAGGGGCTGAGGAATTATAATTTTTGAGGACAGTAAACGGAGGAATATAACTACAGGTGGCACTGCAGGGGGCATTATAACAGTAGGGGGTGATATAAATACTGGAGCACTTCAGGGTAAGCATTATAACAGTAGGGGGCATTATAAATACTGGGGGCACTGTGGGGGCATTATAACAGTAGGGGGTGATATAAATACTGGGGAACTTCAGGGTGAGCATTATAACAGTAGGGGGCATTATAAATACTAGGGGCACTGTGGGGGCATTTTAAATCCAGGGGACAGTAAGCGTTCTTATTATTACTGGGGGCTCTATAGGAGGGACTTATAGATCTGCATTATTTCTACTAAGAGAAATATGGGGGTCTTATTACTTCTGAGGGGTCTGTAGAGAGCTTTATTACCACTGGGGGAACAATAGGGGGCCTTATTTTTACTGGGGGCTCTGTAAGGGCATTAATAATACTGAAGGGCTTTTCTACTAATGGGGGCACTCTTGGGGAGCACTATCACTGTTGAGGCATTGTAGGGGGCAGTATTACTAATGAGGGCATTCTAGAAGGGAATTATTATTGGTGGGACTATGAGGAGTACTGTTACTATGGGGGGGCACTCATTTTTCTTCAGCATAGTATTTGGGGTAGAGAAAAGTGAGGAAGCTAAGATGTCTGTGTGTCACACTCTGCAGAGACGACGCGCGGCTGAGAGAAGTTGTCCGGACGGAATGGAGAAGATGATAACAGAGAAGATCTACATCAGAGGAGACTTCACCTGGAGGCCCTGGATGTGACAGGTATGTGTTGTTGTATAGCAAGTACAATAAAATGTCTACAGTGCTAGTGTTTGGGGCGGTCGGTCGCCTTAGAGAATTGGGCCATATGCATTGGGGCTTGGACCCCAGATCTTTTGAGACTCTAGTAACGCCCCTGGCCAGCAGCACAAAATACATCCCCAAAAACGTCCAATGGCCAGCAGTGTGGAGGGCTCAGGCGGCCCCCTGGGCATCAGCCCACCGGTAAATTTCCCTGTAAGGTCTATGGCCAGTCCGCCCCTGCATAATATATAATATAATATAAGAAAATAAACATTTATAAGGGTTTTCTGAGATCTTTATACTGATGACCTATCCTTTGGATAGGTCTTCAATATATGATCGGTGGGGGTCCGACACCTGGGACCCAACCCAATCAGCTGTTTGAGAAGGCACTGGCACTTGCAGCCTTCTCTCAGCTCACCAAGCACAGCGCCCTACATTGTATAACGGCTGTGCATGGTGGCTTGGGCCTGAGCTGCGCCTAGGCCATGTGACCGATGGACGTGATCACATGGCCTAGACAAAGCTGCAATAAGGCTGCGGCGCTACCGATGCCTTACCAAACAGCTGATCGGCGGGGGGCCCAGGTGTTGGACCCCTGCCAATCAGATACTGATGACCTATTCCAGAGGATCAGATACTGATGACCTATCTAGAGGATCAGATACTGATGACCTATCCAGAGGATCAGATACTGATGACCTATCCAGAGGATCAGATACTGATGACCTATCCAGAGGATCAGATACTGATGACCTATCCAGAGGATCAGATACTGAGGACCTTTCCAGAGGATCAGATACTGATGAACTATCCCAGAGGATCAGATACTGATGACCTATCCAGAGGATCAGATACTGATGACCTATCCATAGGATCAGATACTGATGACCTATCCAGAGGATCAGATACTGATGACCTATCCAGAGGATCAGATACTGATGACCTATCCAGAGGATCAGATACTGATGACCTATCCCAGAGGATCAGATACTGATGACCTATCCCAGAGGATCAGATACTGATGACCTATCCCAGAGGATCAGATACTGATGACCTATCCCAGAGGATCAGATACTGATGACCTATCCAGAGGATCAGATACTGATGACCTTTCCAGAGGATCAGATACTGAGGACCTATCCAGAGGATCAGATACTGAGGACCTATCCAGAGGATCAGATACTGATGACCTATCCCAGAGGATCAGATACTGAGGACCTAGCCAGAGGATCAGATACTGAGGACCTAGCCAGAGGATCAGATACTGAGGACCTATCCAGAGGATCAGATACTGAGGACCTTTCCAGAGGTTAAGATACTGATGACCTATCCAGAGCATCAGATACTGAGGACCTTTCCAGAGGATCAGATACTGAGGACCTTTCCAGAGGATCAGATACTAAGGACCTATCCAGAGGATCAGATACTGAGGACCTATCCAGAGGATCAGATACTGAGGACCTATCCAGAGGATCAAATAATGAGGACCTATCCAGAGGATCAGATACTGAGGACCTTTCCAGAAGTTAAGATACTGATGACCTATCCAGAGGATCAGATACTGAGGACCTTTCCAGAGGATCAGATACTGAGGACCTTTCCAGAGGATCAGATACTGATGACCTATCCAGAGGATCAGATACTGATAATCTACAGTATCCAGAGGATAGGTCATTAGTAAAAAGATCTTGGAAAACCCCTTTAAGGTTATGGTCACACTGATCAGAATTTCCACTGCAAATTTGCTGCATTTCCACAATATGCCAATTTGTTGCTGATTTTGGGGAAGGTTAGCAGTGCTTTTTTTCCTATGCATTGCAAAGGGTGAACTCCATACTGGACATTTGGAGCATAAATTGACATGTTGTGGATTTAAAATCAGGTCAATTTACACTGGAGAATTTTTTTTCACACCGTGTGGATGACATTTCTTAAAAAAACTCATCCACTTTGCTGCTGCTCCTTTGAATGGGGAGTAGATGTCTTTATAAAAATAAATAAGGTCACCAGATTTCTATGTTACATTGCTGATAAGTCAAGTCTGGATTGAGGGGGCTCTTCTCAAACCAATGGTCTTTTGGAGAGATTCCACTATATGTTATATAAAAAAGAAGACACCAGATGGCAGTATTGGGCAAATATCTGACTGTCTTGTATACTGCACTTATATGGTAATTGTATGAGACGTGTTATGTTCTGTACCCACGCCCCTGGGAACGCCTCAACCCGCACGGGGACATCTACTTATAGGTGAGGTTTGTATTGGCCCTGCCCATTTTCAACACAGGACAGCGCAAATTGTGAAAATCAGGGACAGTCCTGCCAACTATGGTAAGGTGTCCTGAAAAGAGAAACAGCAAAAACAGAGGTGTCTACAGACCTAATAAAGTGTGAACTTGCTGAATTCAGTGCAACAGGCTGCAAATAAGTGCTCATGCACACAAACGTATTTTGTTTCCGGGCTTTTTTTTGCGGCCCGTATAGGGAAACATTCACTTCAATGGGGCCGCAAAAACCGGAAATAACTCTGTGTGCGTTCCATGTCCGTATGTCCTAAAATTTCCTATTGTCCATATTACAGAAAAGGATAGGACTGTTTTGTTAGGGGCCTGCGGAGTGCACACGGCCAGTATCTGAGTTTTGCGGATCCACAATTTGTGGTCGTGTGCATGAGACCTTTAAGACACATTACAGAGCAAAGCATAAGCTATGTGCCAGCCCCAGAACGAGGCAAGTGCATACTTACCAACATTTCAGTTGGTAAAATCGGGGCGAATAAGTCCCATCATCGGGGAATGCACTGAACCCACCTGGAAACACCCATTTGCCGGGACTGTCCCTGATTTTTGGGACAGTTGGCAACTATGGAAGTGGTATCACCAATAGAGAATGACTCACATAAAAATGTGAGTACACGTGCTAAGCCTGCACGTACGATGTAACACCAAAAAAGAGAAACAAGGCTAGCACAATTATGGAAGTGGATTGCAATAGAGGAACAGCGTGATCTCAGCACAAGCACTGATTACACTGATCATCAAGTATAAAGGGCGTCTGGTGTAAGAACTGGAGAAGTGTATCCATAAGGGTCTATGGGACAGGAATGGATGCGGACAGCACACAGTGTGCTCTCCGCATCCCCATTTCCGGAGCGCAGCCTCGAACTTCCGGTCCACGGCTCCTGAAAAAAATAGAACATGTCCTATTCTGGTCTGCAATTGCGTACAAGAATAGGTAGTTCTATGGGGGTGCCGGCCGTGTGTATTGCGCATCCGCAATACACTACGGACGTGTGAATGGACCCTAAGGCTGGGTTCACACTTGAGCGTTTTACAGCGCGTTCAAACGCGCTGTAAAACGCTCAACACATGAAAACCAATGCTTCCCTATGGCCCTGGTTCTCACTTGAGCGTTTTACAGCGCTGGAAAACGCGCTGGAAAACGCCCTACGCTCAAACAAGTACTTGAGTTTCTTTGGGGCGTTTTGACGCGCGTTTAAGGCCATAGGACATTGCAGTCAATCACACAAACGCGCGTCAAACGCGCGTTTACTATTGCAAAAAACGCGCGGCAAAAACGCGCGTTATACGCGCATATCAAAGACGCTCAGGTCTGAACCCAGCCTAAGAGAATATTTATTGATTTTCATTGCTGTGGTTGCCTCTGACAATGCAATAGTCGGGGTCATTTATCAAACTGGTGTACAGCAGAACTGGCTTAGTTGCCCATAGCAACCAATCAGATTCCACCTTTAATTTTCCAAAGGAGCTGTGAAAAATGAAAGGTGGAATCTGATTGGTTGCTAGGGGCAGCTAATCCAGTTCTAATTTACACCAATTTTATAAATCTCCCCCAGTGTTTCTAGAGACTGTTCACAATCAGAAGTTTAAAAGACATTTTAGTTGTGTGCTGGTTGCCTCTGCCATGTGATTTATTTCAAACATAGGTCCCAACTGTCCCAGATCCTACAGGGCAGTCCTGGCTTTACACTTCTGTACCGCCATCCCAGGCAGTTGCCTGCATGTTTCACTATGCCCCCTCTCCCTTTGTAAGGATGCACTGCTAATGCTAATAACAACCATTACCAAGAGCTGAAGGACCTGTGGACGTGACCCTCATGTGATCAGTGCAGGATGGGTGGAGCTCAGCAGTGGATACAGTAGAAGAGAAGTGGTGATGAAGGACCTGTGATGACATCACCATCATGCGATCAGTGCAGGAGGGGGCAGAGCTCAGCAGTGAAGAGGGGAAATTGTGATGAAGTCCTCCCACATGAGGGGACCCAGCTTTGTATACAGGAGAAGAAACTAAAGAAATATGGATATAGACAAAGTCTGAGCACCAGGTCTCTGAGATAACATCAATTTAAAGACCATAAAACTTTCAAAACCCTTATCTGTAAGATAATTAATGACTCATTCTCAAGATCTTTGATATGTTGTTCTGTTATTTTATAAATGTCCATTCATTCCCCCATGTCTCTGTTCTTATTGTATATACAGGTGAAACTCAAAAAATTTGAATATCGTGCAAAGTTAATTTGAGTAATGCAACTTAAAAGGTGAAACTAATATATGAGATAGACTCATTACATGCAAAGCGAGATATTTCAAGCCTTTATTTGTTATATTCTGGATGATTATGGCTTACAGCTTATGAAACCCCAAAATCTCAATTTTGAGGTCCCTTTTGCTCAGGGGGTATGGATTAATTAGCTGACTACAGTGTGACACTTTGAACCTAGAATATTGAACCTTTTCACAAAATTCTAATTTTAAGCTACATTAATGCAATTCCTT
Organism: Bufo bufo; assembly: GCF_905171765.1. Lineage (NCBI taxonomy): Eukaryota > Metazoa > Chordata > Amphibia > Anura > Bufonidae > Bufo > Bufo bufo. The sequence continues at coordinate 502,354,637 of NC_053393.1, read as the reverse complement.
TTAATTTGCATTACTGAAATACCGGTAAATCGACTTTTGCACGATATTCTAATTTTTTGAGTTTCACCTGTATATTGCTGTTTCTTCATATATTCTTGTAGTACTCCTGATAAAGGAACTGGTGATGTCTCGAAAGCTCGCTATGAAACATCATTACTATTTTTGTTAGCCATTAAAAGGTATCAAACCTGGAATACTCTTATTTTGTTTCTCTTAATGAGAACACTAAACTAGTTTTCTATTGGCTAACACAGTACCAGACTTTTTCCTTCTTCTTTTGATCAAAAAGTCAAACACACCAAAATGGTACCAATCAAACCGTCATCTCTTTCCGCATAAAATGAGACACTACCTAAGACAATCATCCAAAAAGTAAACAAAATATGGCTTTCAGAAAATAGAGACACTAAAACATGATTTTTTTTTTCCTACAAAAATGTTTTTACAGTGTAAAACTGAAATACATAAAAAAAAGGACTTGCTCTATTAAAATATTTTATGACTTACCACCTAAGGTGAACACCATAGAAAAAAAAAAACATGCAAACAATAGCATTTTTTGTCACCTTTCATCACAAAAAGTGTAATACCAAGCAATCAAAAAGTCATATGCAACCCAAAATAGTATCAAACCATCATCTCTTCATGCAAAAAATGAGCCCCTACATAAGACAATCGCCCAAAAAATAAAAAAAATGGCCTTCAGAAAATGGAGATGCTTTTATTGTTTAAAACTGAAATACATAAAAAAAAGACATATTAGGTATTGCCGCGTCCGTAAAAACCTGCTCTATAAAAATAACACATGATCTACCCCCTCAGTTGAACGCTGTTAAAAAAAAAAAGAAACTGTGCCAAAATAGGCATTTTTTTGGTCACCTTGCCCCAAAAAAGTGTCATATTGAATTATCAAAAAATCATATGTACCTAAAAATGGTACCAATAAAAATGTCAGCTCTTCCTGCAAAAAAAGAGCCCCTGCACACAGGGCCGGTTCTAGGTGAAATGGGGCCCTGGGGCAGAAAACAATAAGGGCCCCCCCCCCACATGACACTTGCTGACTTTAACGTCCCGTATTGTAAACAAATGCAAGTGGCAAAGCAACATGTACAAGTTAGGCTACTTTCACACTTGCGGCAGAGAGATCAGGCAAAATCAGGCAAAATGTATGCCGGATCAGGCAAAATGTATGCTAACTGATGGCATTAGTAAGGGCTCTTTCACACCTGCGTTGTTGTGTTCCGGCATAGAGTTCCGTCGTCGGGGCTCTATGCCGGAAGAATCCTAATCAGGATTATCCTAATGCATTCTGAATGGAGAGAAATCCGTTCAGGATGCATCAGGATGTCTTCAGTTCCGGAACGGAACGTTTTTTGGCCGGAGAAAATACCGCAGCATGCTGCGCTTTTTGCTCCGGCCAAAAATCCGGAACACTTGCCGCAAGGCCGGATCCGGAATTAATGCCCATTGAAAGGCATTGATCCGGATCCGGCCTTAAGCTAAACGTCGTTTCGGCGCATTGCCGCATCCGACATTTAGCTTTTTCAGAGTGGTTACCATGGCTGCCGGGACGCTAAAGTCCTGGCAGCCATGGTAAAGTGTAGTGGGGAGCGGGGAGCGGGGAGCAGTGTACTTACCGTCCGTGCGGCTCCCCGGGCGCTCCAGAGTGACGTCAGGGCGCCCCAAGCTCATGGATCATGTGATCACATGGATCACGTCATCCATGCGCATGGGGCGCTCTGACGTCATTCTGGAGCGCCCGGGGAGCCGCACGGACTGTAAGTATACCGCTCCCCGCTCCCCACTAGTACTATGGCAGCCAGGACTTTAATAGCGTCCTGGCTGCCATAGTAACACTGAACGCATTTGGAAGACGGTTCCGTCTTCAAATGCTTTCAGTACACTTGCGTTTTTCCGGATCCGGAGTGTAATTCCGGCAAGTGGAGTACACGCCGGATCCGGACAACGCAAGTGTGAAAGAGGCCTTAGACTGATCAGGATCCTGATCAGTCTTAAAAATGCCTGATCAGTCGAAAAAATGCATTGAAATGCCGGATCCGTCTTTCCGGTGTCATCCGGCAAAAACGGATCCGGCATTTATTTTTTCACCTTTTTTTCAGTCTGCGCATGCGCATACCGGAAGGACGGATCCGGTATTCTGAATGACTAATACATTCCTATGGGAAAAAATATTCAGGCAAGTCTTCAGTTTTTTTAGCCGGAGATAAAACCGTAGCATGCTACGGTTTTCTCTTTTGCCTGATCAGTCAAAACGACTGAACTGAAGACATCCTGATGCAAACTGAACGGATTACTCTCCATTCAGAATGCATGGGGCTATGCCTGATCAGTTATTTTCCGGTATAGAGCCCCTGTGACGGAACTCTATGCCGGAAAAGAAAAACGCAAGTGTGAAGGTACCCTAAAAATCCCCCAAATGCACATTTCTCCAATCCAACTGACTCCAAACAGAACCAGGGCGGGATAGTACACTGGCACGGGTGAGATGGTGCCTAAGATGGATCCGACCCAGTTTAATCAACCAACCTACCAGTAACTGCCCCCCTCACACCCCCCAAATGCACATTTCTCCAGTCCAACTGTTCAAACAGAATCAGGGCGGGCTAGTACACTGGCACTGGGATGGGTGAGATGGTGCCTGGGATGGATCCGATCCAGTTTAATCAACAAACCTACCAGACTGGGATGGATCCCGATCCAGTTTAATCAACCAACCAGTTACTGGTAGGTTGGTTGATTAAACTGGATCGGATCCATCCCAGGCACCATCTCACCCATCCCAGTGCCAGTGTACTAGCCCGCCCTGATTCTGTTTGAACAGTTGGACTGGAGAAATGTGCATTGGGGGGGGGGGGCAGTTACTGGTAGGTTGGTTGATTAAACTGGGTCGGATCCATCCCAGTGCCAGTATACTAGCCCCGCCCACCCTGGCTCCCGGCGGTGTTCAGCATATATTGAAAAGAATCTGGGGCATTACATGATGTAATACCACCCAACTTTCCTGCTGTCCAGCATGGCACATGCGCAGAGACATGAGAAAAGTTTGATGAAGTGAGTGTCCCCCTTCCCCCATCCCCTGTATCATGCAGGACAGCTGGGAGACACTGACATTACTTGCTATCCTGCATAACACATGTGCAGAGACAGGGAGTCTCTAGGAAAGTTGGGTTAACCCCTCCCCCCTGCCTTTCCATGTTCTTATTATCTGCATTTATGCCTTGCAGGAAATCTGAGTGACATCACATGATGTAATAGCACCCAGCTTTTCTGCTGTCCTGCATGGCACATGTGGAGAGACATGAGAATAGTCTGAGAAAGCGTTCGGAGCGGATCCGTCTGGTGTCTGCACAGAAGGATCCGCTCCTATAATGCAGACGTTTGGATCCGTTCAGAAAAAATTCTAAGTGTGAAAGTCAGACGGATCCGTCCAGACTTTACATTGAAAGTCAATGGGGGACGGATCTGTTTGAAATTGCACCATATTGTGTCAACTTCAAACGGGTCCATCCCCATTGACTTACATTGTAAGTCTGGACGGATCCGTTTGGCTCCGCACGGCCAGACGGACACCCAAACGCTGCAAGCTGCGTTCGGGTGTCCGCCTGCTGAGCGGAACGGAGGCCAGACTGAGGCATTCTGAGCGGATCCGCATCCACTCAGAATGCATTGGGGCTGGACGGATGCGTTCGGGGCCGCTTGTGGGAGCCTTTAAACGGAACTCACAAGCGGAGCCCCAAACGCAAGTGTTTAAGTAGCCTAACACAACTCCCACCTCCCCTCACATCTTCTCATGCCTCTGCACTTGTGCCATGCAGGACATCAGGAAAGCTGAGTCACATTACATAATAGCACCCAGCTTTCCTCCTGTTCTGAATGGCATATGTGCAGTGGAATTGCCTGGGAAAGCTGAGTGACCCCCCTCCCTCCACACACACACCTCTGCACAGTCCTCACTTACTTCATTACTGGTGGGGGACGGTGGTTGTGGTTGTGGCAATCCAGAGGAATCAGGCGGGAGGCGGAGCTAGCAGGCGGGAGGCGGAGCTAGCAGGCGGGAGGCGGGGCTAGCAGGCGCTTGGTCTGCCTATGGTAGGAACGCCACTGCTTTGCTTGCTCCTTCAATCCAAGTTCTCTGCTCTGGGCGGGGGGGCGGAGCCTGTGGCAACGTACGTCAGCCAGACGCTAGACGTGCCTGCCTTGCCTGTGCTGTGCATGCCCTGCTCCAGTCTCGGATCTCTTAAAGAGACAAGCAGAGTAGCGCAGGCATAGCGGCCGCCGGCGCCCGGCGGGGGGCCCCTCCACTCCAGCCCAGTTTTAATTATAGGCACACAATAGAATTATAGATATAGTAGTTGCGGCCGGGCCGGCGCTGGGGGCCCCTAAGAAGTCGGGGGCCCGGGGGCAATTGCCCCTCTTGCCTCTATGGTAGCGCCGGCCCTGCCTGCACAAGACGATTGGCAGAAAAATAAAAGAAATGTAGCTTTCAGAAAATGAAAACACAAAAACATTATGTTTATGTAAAACTGAAACAACAACAAAAATACACATATTTGGTATTGTCGCATGCGCATCAACCTGCTCTATAAAAGCATCTATCCAGTCAGGAGAACTCCGTAAAAAACTAAAAATAAAATTTGTGCCGCAACAGCCATTTTTTGTTTACCTTGCCTCACAAAAGCTTAATATCGAGCAATCAAAAATCATATGTATCCCAAAATAGTATCAAGAAAACTGTCACCTCATCTCGTAGTTTACAAAATGGGGTCACTTTTTGGGAGTTTCTACTCTAGGGGTGCATAAGGGGGTCTTCAAATGTGACATGGCAACTTAAAATTATGCAAGTGAAATCTGCCCTCCAAAACCCATATGGCACTCCTTTCCCTCTGCACCCTGCCGTGTACCGATACAGCAGTTTACGACCCCATGTGGGGTGTTTCTGTAAACTGCATAATCAGGGTAATAAATATTGAGTTTTCTTTGGCTGTTAAACCCTGCTGTGTTACAGGGAAACATAGATTAAAATGGAAAATCTGCAAAAATAGTGAAATTTTGACATTTCACCTCCATCTTCCTTTCATTCTTGTGAAACACCTAAAGGGTTAACAAAGTTTGTAAAATCAGTTTTTAATGACTTGAAGGGTGTAGTTTCTAAAATTAGGTCATTTATGGGTGGTTTCTACTATGTAAGCCCCACAAAGTCACTTCATAACTGAACTGGTCCTTAAAAAAGTGGATTTTGGAAATTTTCTTAAAAATGTTAAGAACTGCTTCTAAAATTCTAAGCCTAACGTCCTAAAAAAATAAAATTACGTTTACAAAATGATGCCAACATGAAGTATACATCGGGGTAATGTGCACTAACAACTATTTTATGAGGTATCACAATCTGCTTTAAAAGCAGAGACATTCAAATTTCAAAAATGGTGAGTTTTTCCAGATTTTCTGTAAATTTTTGAATTTTTTATAAATTAAGGTGAAACATATTGACTAAAATATCCCACTAACAGGAAGTACAATATGTCACGAGAAAACTATCTCAGAATCGCTTATATAAGTAAAAGCGTTCCAGACTTATTACCACATAAAGTGAAACAAGTCAGATTTGCAAAATGTGGCTTGGTCCTTATGGTGAAAACTGGCTTGGTATTGAATGGGGTTAAGGAGGCATTGTAGTGTGTTGGGCCACTAAGGAGGAATTGTACTTTGTGGGGGCACTAAGGAAGCATTCTACTGCATGGGGGCACTAAAGGGTGTAAAGATTGGGTGGAGTTAGAGGTGTGACTTAGCATAAAAAATGCCGACTTTTTAAAAGTTGGGAGATATGCAGCAAAGAATCCTCTTCTATGTTTGTGTACAAACCTTCTTTCCTCCAGACGCAGTGGATGACCCCTCGTCACAGTCCTGGGTATATGTTAAATAGATGATGGGAGTGATCTCTGTACTGACCCCTGATATATTTACACAGTTATTAGATTGCCCCTTAGTAGTCTTTTTTTCTAGACTAAAATACCTAAATATTAATAATCTTTCTGGGTCCTGTAGTCCACCCCTTTCAATTATTACATTGGTCGCCTGCCTTCGAACCCGCTAAAGCCTTTCTTGTCCATCTGACCAATTATTCAGCGTACATACCACCATGTTATAAGGCTCTGCTTTACAACATATTTTGCAGCCAGATTGACAAGGGGAAGCAGAAAGTAGTTTGACTCCGAGGTTTCTGCCGCACTGCAGAGCACGAGATGTCACTGGGGTGCGGTGCTCTAGAGAGAGTCGTGAACATTTACAGCCTTACAATGTGTAACCTGGAGAAGGAGTAAATTATTCACTTAAATCTGCAAACAGGAACTGCTCCACGCGATTGTTTCTTGGGAAAATTGTGCAGCCTCTCGACTGAATAGTCATTTACCAGCTGCACTTATACTTTTTTTTATAAAGCTGACTTAAAGGGAACCTGTCACTGGGATTTTGGGTATAGAGCTGAGGACATGGGTTGCTAGATGGCCACTAGCACATCTGCAATACCCAGTCCCCATAGCTCTGTGTGCTTTTATTGTGTAAAAAACCGATTTGATACATATGCAAATTAACCTGAGATGAGTCCTGTCCCCGACTCATCTCAGGGACAGGACTCATCTCAGATTAATTTGCATATGTATCAAATCGTTTTTTTTTTTACACAATAAAAGCACACAGAGCTATGGGGACTGGGTATTGCAGATGTGCTAGCGGCCATCTAGCAGCCCATGTCCTCAGCTCTATACACAAAATCCTGGTGGCAGGTTCCCTTTAAAGGGGGATTTTGGGTTGTTGCACGTTAAGCTCTATCTACAGGATAGGGGATAACTTTTAGATCAGTGGGGATCCTGCCACTGGGACCCCCCACCGATCACGAGAACGGGAGCCCCGTACCACCTGAAGTCCCCCTGAAAAGAATATGCGCTTGGCCACTCTATTCATTTCTATGGCAGTTCTGGAGATAGAATGGAGCGCATGTGTGACTGGACACTTTGTTCTTTTCTGCTGGGGCCTGGGGTACGGGGACCTCGTTCTCGTGATCGGTGGGGGTCCCAGCTGTAGCACTCCCACCGATCTAATAGTTATCCCCTATTCTGTGGATAGGGGATAACTTGAAACAACTAGAATACCAAAACATTACTACAGTTGTGGCCAAAAGTTTTGACAGAGACAAACATTTTATTTTTCATAAAGTTTGTTGCTTCAATGTTTTTAGATCTTTTTGTGGTACGAAGAAGTACAGAGAAGTTCTTTTTAATTTTATGGACGTCGGAACAGAAGTGCGGATGCGGGCAGCACACGGTGTGCTGTCCGTATCTTTTGCGGCCCCATTGAAAATGAATGGGTCCACAAAATTGCGGAATTGATGCGGACCCATTTTGCGGACATGTGAATAGACCCTAAGTGATGAGGGTGCTCAAGAAAAGGAAGAAATGGCAGAGGAGCCACGCAATGTTGAAATTATAATGGGCTCCAGAGGATGGGAGTAATAACAGTGTAAGGCCCCACTCACATGACTGTATTTTTGTTCCGCATCCGATCTGCATTTTTTGCAGATCGGATGTGGACCCATTCATGTCAATGGGGCTGCAAAAAATGTGGACAGCACACCATGTTCTATCTGCATTCATATGTCTGCTCCCCCGCCTCACAAAAGTGATAGAACATGTCCTATTCGTTACCATTTTGCAAACAAGAATAGGCATTGCTACAATGGGGCCCGCATCCGTAGTTTACGGACAGCAAAACGTATACGTTTGTGTGAATGGATCTTATATAGACGTTTGTGTGAATGGATCTTATATAGACGGTAGTGGAGTGAGCGCTACGTACAGGGATAAACGACAGGACAATCGTTGGCTGGTAACATCACTGATAGGAGCTACGGGAGCCGAGGCACTTTGTTGCCAAGATGGTCCGTGAAATTAATTGTGGAAGTGGAGGTGCTCAGCTGCCAGACGACCGGGAAGCTTCTCAACACGGCGTTAATGATAAGAGCTCTCCGTGGGAGATAAATGGAGCTGTAATGCTGCGCGCGGCATCTATTGTAACCGGCTGAGACTTGTGTGTAGATAGGTAAGATAATGGGCGTAAAAGGGAGGAGGAGTAAAAGAGTAATTCCATATGAATCCCTGGTTCCATGATGTCTGATGGATTTGAGTGAACTGGGTAATAGCTGAGACCACCTATGTCACGACCACCCCCGTTTAAATCAGACTTATGACCGCCAGAACACCCCAGCGGGGAGAAAAGCCCAACCGAGGGTGGACCGTGACAGGGGGATACATGTAGTGGCCCCACGTACTAAGCGTGGGCACTACACGAGGGTCAATTGGGGTGTGCGTGACTTCTCTTCACTTGGTACAGGAGTGTCATTTCCAATTGTGCATATTTTATGTAAATTGTAAAGTGTTGTTTGTTATATGTAATGTTTTTCCCTGTATTATGTAGTATCAGGCCTAGTCTCTTCAGTTGGTCATCCTAGACGCTAGAGGGAGCTAGAGTAGCCCTGGTATAAGTATTCAAGCCCCAGACAGGGAAGGGAGTTGAAGGTCAGGAGTCTGCAAAGACAAGCTGGAAGGCACCAGTCAGGGCCTTCTCCTGACATGCAACTAGACAGCCCAGGCTTCTGGTTGCCACCAGGAGACTAGTAGAGGGATCCTAGTCTATCTGCTGATCCAGAGAGCCATGGTTAGCTCAGAAGATCTACCCCAGGGGAAGAGGTTGCCTCCTGGGAGAAACCCTGTAGTTCCCACCAAGTCAAGCAGAGCCAACATGTCCAGCTAATACAAGTAAGCTGAAGGGCAGAGAGAATAGAGGTATGGAGCAAGAATGAGCACCTAAGGAGGATTATTTACCAAGGATAAAAGCCTACAATAAGGTATCTGGGCCTTGGGATTAAAGCCAGACAGGAGTTCGGAAGGAACAGTGTACACTAATCTCCGAGGAGTCTGTACAGCCTGATTCTGCGCATGTGGATGTTACCCCTCTGTGTATCTTGCCTAACAACCATATACCTGCCATAATTGTGTAACCTGCTTGTGAAGTGTACTTGACATGTGGAACTGAGTTGCCATCTAACTGTACAAAGTGGAATTTACTACAGTAAAGTAAAGTTTGGTTCACCCTGCCATCTGTGTTCCTTGCTTATTAAGACCTTCCACCGGTGTGCCACCGTTACCGGCACTGGCGTCACGTACCTCAAAGGGACCTTGCCCCAGGCACATAAAACACCTGCAACACCCAGGGCACCTCAACCACCACCAGGCCTGGTCACTAAACACAGAGTGTGCCCCAGAGGACTCTTGTGCCAGCCTCTCCTTCACTGCTGTATGCCTGCCCAGGGTTTCCTTATACATCTGTGAGTGACCCTCGCTTGCCACTGACCGTGACCTCACATCGCAATACCCTGCAGGTCTGGCGTACCGCATAAATTGGCGTCACGAACAAGATTTACGGACATTCCTGCGCCATTGCGGATATAAAACTGTGTGCTGAAGATTGCCTTAAAAGTGACAAAGCCCTACCGTTTTATTCAAGATTGCTGGGCCAAAAGAACTGTCCTAAGTAAATTGTGCTTTTTCTGGACTGTTTGCTGCTTGTTTAAGCCACCGCTTGCTGTCAGTGAATAGACAGCGTTTTACTAAAGATGGCCGCTGAGCTTGCTTGAGTTTACTGCTGCGTCATCTTCATCCTGAATTGGCGGTAAAAGTTGGCGCCTTTTTGCTGAAAAAGCGGGAAAAGGTTCAAGGTCAGGCGCCACCGCCCTGTCTGGACATTTGCATGTCTGCTGAAATGGACTCCGCCTCCCCCATACTGAAGTACCTGGGGGGCGGCCTCCCAGTGCAATGGGAGGATCTGTCTGAACTTATTGGCGCCACCCTGTCGCTCTCCGGAGAAGGATCGAGCATGTTGGAGGGTGAAGACTGCTCTGCTGAGATGGCTGCGCCTGATTTGCTAGCAACGGATGATATTGGTGTAGAGCCAGAAGAGGCTCCACCGGCCTACTCTCCGGGACCGGAGAGACCCGCCTGCCCGCCACTGGGGAAAGAACCGGAGCACTACCACGGCTCCTGGAGAGACTTCTTTCAGCCCTCGTTCAAGTGGTCAGCATTAATGGCAGAGGTCCGGGAGGCCGTTATAAAGAGGAATACTAAAACGAAAATATACTATGAAGAACTGACTAAGTCCATTCATGAACGGCACACTAATACCCAACCCCGCCTGGAAAGGAGAAAGGGGTTGGTTTTGTCCTTTGATAAGAACCGTGGCTACGGGTTCATACAAGACTATGTTACTGGCAGAGACTTATACGTCAACCGGAGGTCCGTCAAGCGGGATTACCTCCCTGAGCATCTGCATAACCTCCGCGAGGGAGAAGAGGTAGAATTCACCCCTGCCGAGAGCCTGCGAGGCCCATATGCAACTGCCGTGACCCGTCCCAAGAGAGAACCGGAGGACTGGGAGGCAGATGAGGACTATTCTGGCTGCGAGCGGAAACCTGAGCGCTCTCCAGAACCGGCCCATCACGCATTCCAAGAGCGGGGCTCTTTCATTGGTCCTAACGTGTTTTGGCAGCCAACCGTGTTGGAGAAATGGGTGAGTCCCTATCCGTCCCCCGAGCTGCCTCGCCGGGAGAAGACAATCCAAGACATGGAGAATCTCAAAGGACTCCGCGTTACCCTGGAGAATATCCGGAAGGGTAGGAGACCCGATGCGCCACCGGAACCTGCAGCGGCCGCGTCCGATGCATCGTGTACTGTACCTGTGCCAGCGGCGACAGCAGAGGACAGCGATTCGGAGACTGAAAGCATAGGTGACCAGATCGTCCGTCTGGAAGAAAAGTTGCGGGAGCTGCGCAAGATTGCCACCGCCAGGATCCAGACGCCGCCTAAACAGGACGAGGTAAGGGTGCCTGTCACCACCCGTAGGCCACCTTCTACTACCTCCGCTCCGTCGGTGCCCCTAAGACGGCCCTCTAACCCTGTGACTTGCTGCGCAGAGTCAGCTATTCCAAAGCCCACCGGACCGCTTGCGGTGGCGGTATCTAATCCAGCACAGCCTACCATAATTATGCCTGGACCGGTTCGGGCCACCTCTGTCCTTACCCCTAGGCCTATGCGGCCAATACCTATTAGGGGTCCCTTCACGTTGCAGCTGCCCCCTAACACTGTAATGTGGGCACATCCACCTGTAGAGGATTACTACAGGCCTTATTTGCCAGCAGAGCCGGATGATTATGATATGCCCTTGTGAATCAGCCTGCTAGGCCTTTGATTGTTCTTTTTGCCAAAGGATTATGGCCGAGAATTTAACCCTTCCAGGACAGGAGTCCTTTGTTTTGGTCCTTTGTTGCTGCTGCCAGTTACCCACGGCTCAATGGTAATGGTCATCCACTGAAAGGAGTATGTCAACAAGGCCATCGTGTTTCCAGGATCTCCTGCCTGTTTCTACTATCCCACACCAAGTTGTGCCTGTTCCTTTGTTGCACCTTTAACCCTTAACCCCCTTTTCAGGTTGATCAGGGGTATTACAGCATTCTAAGGAACCGTGCCCAGTGATAGACTCAAAAGTACCTGAGCCTCTGAGATTTTTACTCTTTTAAAAGAAATGTGCCCAGAGATGGACTCCACTGCACGAGAGCCTCTGTGATTTATAAGAAAGGAACCTGGGTACGGACTCATATTTATTCTTTGAGCCTCCAAGAACTTTTAAATAGTTTTTCTGCTGTTCTTGTAAGGACAATTTGCACATATGGACTATCCTGGTAATAATGTTACGCTGTGCCAGGTCAGCGCCCCTGTTCCCTCATATGATCCTGAGAGAAGAGAGAGACGCCCCTTTTCACCGAACTTGTTCCTAAGCCAGTTGGAACTGCCTGAATTATGCATGTAATGTGCTTCTGCAAGTGTAGATGTGTTTTCCTGCTTTGCTTCTTGGTCTCTTTTTCAGGTGCAGTATCCAGCTGGGCAGGGCCCCTCCATGTTGCGCCGAGGTCGGGCAACGTTAAAGCGTGGGGGTATGTAGTGGCCCCACGTACTAAGCGTGGGCACTACACGAGGGTCAATTGGGGTGTGCGTGACTTCTCTTCACTTGGTACAGGAGTGTCATTTCCAATTGTGCATATTTTATGTAAATTGTAAAGTGTTGTTTGTTATATGTAATGTTTTTTCCTGTATTATGTAGTATCAGGCCTAGTCTCTGCAGTTGGTCATCCTAGACGCTAGAGGGAGCTAGAGTAGCCCTGGTATAAGTATTCAAGCCCCAGACAGGGAAGGGAGTTGAAGGTCAGGAGTCTGCAAAGACAAGCTGGAAGGCACCAGTCAGGGCCTTCTCCTGACATGCAACTAGACAGCCCAGGCTTCTGGTTGCCACCAGGAGACTAGTAGGGGGATCCTAGTCTATCTGCTGATCCAGAGAGCCATGGAAAGCTCAGAAGATCTACCCCAGGGGAAGAGGTTGCCTCCTGGGAGAAACCCTGTAGTTCCCACCAAGTCAAGCAGAGCCAACATGTCCAGCTAATACAAGTAAGCTGAAGGGCAGAGAGAATAGAGGTATGGAGCAAGAATGAGCACCTAAGGAGGATTATTTACCAAGGATAAAAGCCTACAATAAGGTATCTGGGCCTTGGGATTAAAGCCAGACAGGAGTTCGGAAGGAACAGTGTACACTAATCTCCGAGGAGTCTGTACAGCCTGATTCTGCGCATGTGGATGTTACCCCTCTGTGTATCTTGCCTAACAACCATATACCTGCCATAATTGTGTAACCTGCTTGTGAAGTGTACTTGACATGTGGAACTGAGTTGCCATCTAACTGTACAAAGTGGAATTTACTACAGTAAAGTAAAGTTTGGTTCACCCTGCCATCTGTGTTCCTTGCTTATTAAGACCTTCCACCGGTGTGCCACCGTTACCGGCACTGGCGTCACGTACCTCAAAGGGACCTTGCCCCAGGCACATAAAACACCTGCAACACCCAGGGCACCTCAACCACCACCAGGCCTGGTCCCTAAACACAGAGTGTGCCCCAGAGGACTCTTGTGCCAGCCTCTCCTTCACTGCTGTATGCCTGCCCAGGGTTTCCTTATACATCTGTGAGTGACCCTCGCTTGCCACTGACCGTGACCTCACATCGCAATACCCTGCAGGTCTGGCGTACCGCATACAGAATTACCCAAACAGTCAATCCTGGACCCCCCTTATTTTCTGCTGCCACCACGTTCGTGAGTGAACGACTCTGTAATTGTGGGGATAGGGGTTCGGACCACTCACAGATCAGCCCCACTACCACGCTACAAGCTAACACCAATTGAGTCATAAAACAGTTATGTCTCTAATATCAGTCTACTATAAAACAGGTAGGTCTCTTCAAGACGTACCAGTACTTTGTTGCAGTGTGGCTTAGAGCGATAAGAGAGAGACAATTGAAAAGATATGAAAATATATTTTACTTTAAGTAACACAGAAGTGAAACAAACAATGCATACAAAAATTTACAGAAAAAGATTACAATAGCAAGCTGGAAGCATGTGGAAAATAAACGGGGATAAAAAGAGAAATTACTATCTTGGATTTTGCCTATGCAAAATCCAGGCACAAAACTTACGTTCCAACGGACAGCCTATCAGCGATGGGACCACAGGGCAAAAAGCTCCCCTCTCCCATTGCGCACAGACTTTTATGCCCAATTTTGTGGGAGGGTAAGGGGGGTTGGCCCAGCCAATCGCTGGTCAAGGGCTGCACGGTGGGTGTTCCTGAAGGAGGGTTTGGGAGGGCTTATTCGCCCCTCCCTGCTGCTGGCCAGGCCAGTTTTCCCTAATTTTACAAAAATGGCCCATAACTTTGCCGGCGTAATAAATGTGAAAATCGGGCACTTGTGCGGGGTCCCCCATGAATTTATGGACGATTCCATGGATGACACCACACCTCTCTCCCCTCCAGGTGACTAGTTACCCATTTTCCAGTCTGGGAAGACCCCAGAGCTGCCAAGTTTGGACTCTCCCAGTTCCTCTGGGTGAGAGGTGCATTTTGGGGTCATAATTCCATATAGCTCCAATATGCTTTTTGGGGTTCTCAGAGCACGGTTCACATGTCTCTCCTATGCGCTCCCCCCTCCCAGATCTCTCTGCTTCTGATGTGTAAATTGACCAGGCAGAGAGGAAGGGCCAACTAGCATGTGTTTAACTTTCATGGTTGGCAGGAGTCGCATGGTCTGGGGTTTGTCCTTAGAAGCTGTCGGAGGTGTGAGGTAATCTCAGAAGGGGGTGATTAGAGTCTGTGGTCTACAAAGGGCTACAGGAACGGCCATATATTGACGTCCTGTTCCCTGGCTAGAAGCGGTTCATCATTTTTTTTAAACTGACAGTCAATCGTATTCTACTCATAAAACATGTGAGGTGAGGTATGAATTGTACGCATGTGGCCTGCTTGAAGTTCACTCCCTCTGTTATCTGACAGCAAATGGCTGGAATTAGATCATGGCTGGCATTAGATTGTAATTCCACATTCCTCACAAGCTATTCTATCAGAAAGGGTTAACTGTCTAGCTGTGTGAATCCTACTTTCACTTTCATTTTGGATCACCTATAACCCTTATCTCTAAATGACTAAAAGGTCATGAACACTTGTTTAAACCACATTCTTATCAGTATTATAAAAATGGAGCTATAATGAGTGTTTATGGGCTCAGAGATAAGGAGCCATCAGCCGAACTGCCCGACAAAACAAAGTGAAAATTCAGAGCCTGTTACTAGAGAATCTCAAGGCTGCACAGAGAAAAGGGCTAAAAAATAGAAACATGATTTTTAGCTCAAAATGAGTACAAAACAGTAATAAAAAATAAAATAGCTCCCAATGGTGTGCTTAGCCTTTAAAGTCTGGCTAAGCTTGAACATCTGAACAGAAGTGGACTGGAGGCTGGAAGAGGTGACTTGAAAGTTCAGAGCAGAGGGTTACTTAGTGAATTCAGGCCTACTTCTGACGAGGAAGAGTCTACAGAGCAACACCGAATCATTACTGTAGCAGACGGTGTGCTAATTCATTACCCGCTTGTGAGCAGTGGCGTCGCTACAGAGGGGCAAGGGGGGGCAATTGCCCCCTTAGGTTATTCATTGCCCCCCTCCACCCCCCCGGCAGATTCCCCTTTAAAACCAGTGCCGTCTTTAACGTGCGGCAGCTGCCCAGGCCCAGTTGCTCCTGGGGGGACCAAGGCAGCTGCCTCTTGAGCCCCGTTGGTCGGTGAATACTAATGAAGCAGTTCCATTTTTGAAGCGCTCATTAGTACCAGAGGACCAGGAAGCGGTGAACGCTATGTACTTACCGCTTCCTGGTCCTCGGCTGTCGGCTGTGCAGGGCTGCGCACAGCGTGAGGCGCTTTGTGACGTCAGACGTCACGCTGTTCACGCCAGTTCAGAGCACAGCCGACAGCAGGAGGAAGAAAATCGCGGGCGGTGAGCAGCAGCGGAGTCCAGAAGCAGGAGAGGTAAGTGTTTTTTTTATTTTTATAAAAAATGAGGCTGCTGGGGGTATAATAGGGGCTAATGAGAGCCATAATGGGGGCTAATGAAAGGCATAATGGGGGCTAATGAAAGGCATAATGGGGGCTAATGAGGCATATGGAGACTAATGAGAAGCATAATGGGGGCTAATGAGAGGCATAATGGGGGCTAATGAGGTATAATGGAGCTAATGAGGCATATGGGGGCTAATGAGGCATATGGGGGCTAATGAGAGGCATAATGGGGGCTAATGAGAGGCATAATGGGGGCTTATGAGGCATAAGGGCTTATAATGGGGGCTAATGATGCATAAGGGCTGATATGGCGGCTAATGAGGCATAAGGGCTGATATGGGGGCTAATGAGAGGCATGGGGGCTGATATGGGGTTGATGAAAGGCATAATGGGGGCTAATGAGAGGCATAATAACAGTGTCATCCACCGATTCCCCCTAAACAGTGTGCCCCTTAACACTGTGTCATCCACAGATCCTCCATAACAGTGCGCACTGAGGAGAGACAGATAGGAGGGGAAAGAATCCGCGCAAGCAAGCAGAGGGCGGCACAGTAGACGACTGAATAGCTTCTTTTGTAAGTAAATTGTTTTATTATACATGTATCCCTGCAGACCGCAATACTCTCGTATTTTGTAATCTTATTTATATATACTTATTTAGTTTTTTTCAGTAGTATGATTAAGTGGTGAAAATTATTAGTGCCCCCCCTCCCCCCATTTTTGACTGTGGTATCTTATGTGCCCCCCCTATATATTGTTCCTAGAGTCGCCACTGCTTGTGAGGGTGAGGGTACGACCACATGGTCAGGTTTCTGGATGCAGTTTTGGAAAAACCAGAAGTGGATCATAAAGCGAGAGAAACTATAAAGGACAGATACCACTTCCTTTCACTCTTGGTTTTGGCTTATAAAAAACTGCATCCAGAAACCTAATCTTGTGGTCGCGCCCTGAGACTGGGGGCTAGGTTGGTTAATCATGGAAGGCTGTCACTGATGTGGGATAAGTTAAGATTATTGCCAGCCTAGGTGGGATTAGTTTCTGGGTGAGTTTGCTGTGACTGCGGAGATACAGCCCGGAGGAGTGAGTTATGCTGAGCTCAGACTCGGGGAAGGATAAGGCTTATTTCACACGAGCGATATGGAATGAGTCAGGGTCTATTCAGGGAAAACTTGATGGTTTTGCAGTCAAGATCAGTCAGTTTTGTCTGTGATTGTGTTCAGTGTTTCAGTTTTTGTCCACTCAGATGCAATCAGTTTTTGATGTGTTTTTCACGCGTGAAGAAAAACGGAAGAATCACACTCAACAGCTCCTAGTAACGATCAGTGAAAACACATTGTATCTGGATACATTTTGTTTTTCACACAAGCCCCATTCACTTTTACGGAGCCAGAGCTGGGTGAGAAACGTACAATAAACAACGAGCAGAGATTTTTCGTGTACGCAGATCAGTTATAAACCACGCTTATGTGCACAGACCCATTGAAATGAATGGGTCCGGATACAGTTCGGCTGCTGTCCATTCACAACATGCAAAAGTTTGCTTGTGTGAATGAGGCCTAATGCTTGTTCCAGTCAGTGCTGTGATATGTGCTGGTTCTGCTAGCCACAGCGAGATGCGACAGCATAAGGGCTCATGCACACGACTGTTCTTGTTTTGCGATCCGCATATTATGGATCCGCATAACACAGATACCGGCCGTATGCATTCGGCCAAATGCAACGGCCGGCCCCTAAGGGCTCATTCACGTACCCGTATTGCGGCCCGCTTGAATGGGTCCGTAATCCGCAAAATATCGAGTGGTGCGGAGAGGCGTCACGGAGCGAAAGCACTACGGAGCGCTTCCGTGGGATTTCGGTCGGTGCCTCTGCACCGTACTAGCATGAGCCTTAATAGAACAGTAATATCCTTGTCCGTAATGCGGACAGTAATAGCACATGTTCTATTTTTTGCAGAACGGCCATGCGGACATACGGGCACGGAATGCACACTGGGACATTTCGTGTTTTTTTTTTGTTTTTTAAGTCCCATTGAAGTGAATGGTTCCGTATACGGGCCACAAAAAACGTAATGAACACAGGAAAAAAAAACGTTTGTGTGCATGAGCCCTAAGTCTAGTTGCGTACCTGAACTGAGCGCACCTGTCACTTTTGAGGAGCAAGAATTGGTGAAGACCTTGAGTCATGGCTTTGTGAAGTGAACCGCAGCCACTTGATGGGGCACATTTATCAACCTCGTCTGTTTTTAGCCGTAAAATTGGACAGGCGTATTTGATTCGGCTAGTACGGTATTTATTAAAAGTTGCACAGCCGTTGATGAATTAGACTTGGCATATTATTAGTCTGCCCTCTGGTGGTTCTTTTACAGTTAGACAGGTTCATATTCACTGGTCTAATTTATTTGCACATGAAAAATAGTCACATCTGTGCGGAGAAAAGTTGCACGTCTTCCTGAAATTGCCTGTCACCTCCAATAGTGATATAAAACTTCCAGCATTACCTTGTAGCAGCCCCCAGTCTGTTCTTGATCATGTGTGTGAGCCAGAAATTTGATAATCCATACTTGAGAAAAAAACGCTTTTTTAATCTCCATGAGCGCTCTGTTTCCTGTGAGTTTGAAGTCAAGGGGGCAGCGGCCTTCTTGCTTCAAATCAAGCAAAGCGCGCCCCTTACCCGTCCCCTCTTGACTGTGATTTACATATTTTCTATTCCTTGGGATCGCGCAAGTCTGACGTCCCTTGTGACTGCGCAATCCCGTCTTGGGCTCCCGCAGTCAGCCTGGTATAATTTTCTCACTGCGCATGCACCAGCTAGAATCAACGTGCGCACTCACTCGCGCCGGCGAGGTATATTCACAGCGCGAGCGTGATCACTGGCTGCAGGAGCAGGAGAATTCTAGCCAGTGATCACGCTCGCGCTGTTAGTATACCTTGCGCACACTAGTTCGTGCCGACGTGCGCACGCTGAATCTAGCCAGCGCATGCGCAGTGAGAAAATTATACCAGGCTGACTGTGGGAGCCCGAGGATGGTGCAGTCACAAGGGGCGCACCGCGCAGGCGCCAGACTTGCCCGATCCCAAGGAATAAAAAATATGTAAATCACAGTCAAAAGGGGACGGGTAAGGGGCGCGCTTTGCTTGATTTTGAAGCAAGGAGGCCGCTGCCCCCTTGACTTCAAGCTCACAGGAAACAGAGCGCTCATGGAGATTAAAAAAGCGTTTTTCTCAAGTATGGATTATCGAATTTCTGGCTCACACACATGATCAATAACAGACTGGGGGCTGCTATAAGGTAATGCTGGCAGTTTTATATCACTATTGGAGGTGACAAGTTCCCTTTAATGCAAAAGAAAGTCGCACATTTCCACTGAAAACTGTGGAATAAAAATAAGCCAACCCTGGAGTGGAGTAAAAATGAGACAGTTTTTGCGCTCAATTCATGCGACTAAAACTTTAAAATTGTTGAACGAGGCGGAAATGCCTAGAAAACAGGCGCAATTTCAGTAGTAAATGCGACTAAGGCTACTTTCCCACTGGCATTTCTGGGTCCGCTTGTGAGATCCGTTTCAGGGCTCTCACAAGCGGCCCAAAAAGGATCAGTTCAGCCTCAATGCATTCTGAATATACTTACGCCTCTTTCACACGGGCGTCACGATTTTTCCGCGCAAGATTAAAGCGTTTTAATGCGTTTTGCACCCGCGTGAGAAAAATCGGCATGTTTGGTACCCAGACCAGAACCCAGACTTCTTCACAGAAGTTCGGGTTTGGGTTAGGGTTAGGTGTTGTGTAATTTTATTAGGGAAATAAGGGAAAATAATAGCATTCTTAATACAGTAAAATGTCCATTAAGGGGTTAAAAATAATAAACAAATTTAACTCACCCCATCCACTTGATCGCGTAGCCGTAGCGGATCTCCTCTTCTTTCTACTTTATTCAGGACCTGGCTAAAGGACCTTTGATGATGTCACTTTGCTCATCACATGATCCATCACATGGTCCATCACCATGGTGATGGACCATGTGATGAGTGCAGTGACATCATCAAAGGTCCTTTACCCAGGTCCTGAAGAAAGAAGAGGAGATCCGCTACGCGGCCAAGTTGATGGGGTTAAATTTGTTTATTATTTTTAACCCCTCAATGGACATTTTACTATGCATTCTGTATTAAGAATGCTATTGTTTTCCCTTATAACCATGTTATAAGGGAAAATAATAAAATCTACAGAACACCTAACCCAAATCCGAACTTCTGTGAAGAAGTCCGGGTTCGGGTCTGGGTACCAAACATGCTGATTTTTCTCACACGCGTGCAAAACGCATTAAAACACTTTGCACTCGCGCGAGAAAATGCGCGCACCCGCATCCTATCCGGCCCTCACACGCGACGCCCATGTGAAAGAGGCCTAAATAATTATATTCCTCATACTATAACAATTTTGTAACATCTTAATACAAATCTGCATCCTGCCATCCCTCTATTATTCCTCCAGTAAACTGGTGAATAAATTAAAAGGGCTATTCGAGATGCGCCGCAATCCAGTGCGACCGCCACTTCCGGGATCATGTGCAGTACATTGGGCACGTGATACCAGCCTGGGGTTAGAACCCGCAGGACGTATATGAGTCTGAATCTCTCGCAAGCACTTTGGTTAGAGAATTAAACTGCAGGCTGGGATCACATGCCCAATGTACGGCATGTGTTCCCAGAAGTGGCGGCCACAAGGGATGGCAGCGCATGTCGGATAACCCCTTTTAACAACTGGGTGCGTGTCCCTACACTCCCTGATATTTTCCAATAAGAGCTATGGTCACACCCCCAACTGGTAATGCCCAGTTGTCAGTTAATTCATAAGGGCTCATGCACACAAACGTATTCTCTTTCCGTGTCCGTTCCATTTATTTTTTGCGGACCATATGCGGAACCATTCATTTCAATGGGTCCTCCAAAAAAATGGAAGTTACTCCGTGTGCATTCCGTTTCTATATGTCCTTGTGTCCGTTCCGGAAAAAAAAATAGAACATGTCCTTTTATTGTCCACATTACGGACGAGGATAGCACTGTTCTATTAGGGGCCCCGCTGTTCCGTTCTGCAAACTACGGAATGCACACGGACGTCATCCGTATTTTTTGCGGATCCGTGTTTTTTGCGGACCTCAAAATACATGCAGTCCTGTGCATGAGCCCTACGTTTCTAAGTGGAATAAAAGAGGAATGGTGCTATTCAGAGATCTAGAAAAAAAGCCTGAGTAGTATTTACTAAAACAGACATGTTGAGAGCTGACAGCTTGATTTTAAAGTGACAATGCACTTTTATAGGGCCATATGAAAAGTTTAGACTGGTGGTGGTCTGAGTGCTGAGACCCCCACCGACCTCTAGAACGAGGGGGAAAAAAGGACTCTAAGCGTGTTCCATCTCCTCACTGCAGGGCAGGAAGCGAGACGGACACAATGGAAAGTCTATGGGCCAGTCTGGGGCAGAGAGAGTGCTCGATGTGAGTGCTGCTCTCCCTTTGTTCTAGAGATCGGTGGGAGTCTCAGTGCTCACACCCCCACTAATCTAAACTTTTCATTTGTCCCTATGACATATCAAAACTTTACTGAAAGTACAGTGCCACTTTAAGACTGTCTGACCACGCTTGGTACCAAGCTCCGCTCAGATTCCTGCCCTGCTCGCTGAACCTTTCACAGTAACCATCTGTTTGTTTTTGGCGACCAGCTACTTCCCAGAAAGATGGTTAGAAATCTGCTGCCAGCGTCACTTGGGCAGCTTTCGCAATGTTTTCCTTTCTCGGGGCATCGAGAAATCTACTGCAAGTTCATATTCCGTGCACGGTGGGGCGTGCCTGCTATTTTAATTCAAGTGACGATTGCAACAGAACATACACTGCTGGAAATATTCCGATGTTTGCTGTTCCACGGCATCTTGCAAACTTGTGTAACATCCCAGAGTTATGTTACTAAACTCTTTTTCCCCGCTACTATTTGTTGGTAACATGTGCCTTGTCATCTAATGTGATTTTATATAATATTCCTCACAAATGTGCATTTTCTAAGCCTGTTACATGTATTTGCTGTAATTTCCATGTTCACCAGCAGGTGGCAGCAATGTGTCAGCAGGACCTTAGTAACAGTTTAGCATATCTAGACTGGAATTGTACATTCCGGTTTAGCTCCCCCTCTATGAGCAGAGTGGGCTGGCCCATGTCCTGTTTCATGGTGGGGAAGGAAGTTACAGTTCCCCACCCCGGCTAGGGGAAGGCAGTGCAAGTAGGAGCTCCCAGAAATAGGGATCCCAGACCAGGATCTGTCTCGGCTGAGGCCAAAGATCACCATTCCCAGTCGGAGCCTTCAGCCTCAACTGGTCGACCAGCAAGCAGCCACCTCCAGGACGAACCATTCCCTGTGAGCATAACTGTGAGTACCATCCAGAGACCAGGAGAAGCCAAATTCCTCCTCAGCTAGTCAGTCCCACACACAGCAGAAGATAGACAGAGCAGAAGATATAGATTCCTGCCATATTCCCCAGGCACATGATAGAAGCAGAAGAGATATTGATCCCTGCCACATATTGCCAATACCTGATGGGACCCAAGACTATTGCTGTAACTCATATGGATTCAAGCTGCAACCAGTAAAGACAAGTTGAATTATATCTCAAGTCTGGATCTCATTTACTGCTACCAAGTTCCTCAATTACTCCTACTAGCAACACACTCATTTATTGCAAGTGAGCCAGGATCCAGGAGTCCAACCGTACCAAGGTAGGAGACACCGTTGACACTATACCTACTACTACACAGAGACATTACACCACTCTGGCATTCCTCACCTGGTACGTGAGTTACAACACCTTAAAGGGCCCTGAGACTGTACCCTGCGCACGCTGCAATTGGCGTCACGAACATAAAACATAGACTATTATACCCATATCCGGACCCATTGCATATTTTGGCGTCCGTGTAACCGTACCATGGTCCTGCTCATTGCACTTGCGGTTATACTCTCTGTGCGAGCTCTGTACTCACCACTTTCTGGTCTTCTCCTGCAGGGCTCCGCATGCTGTGCTGTGACCTGCGCACAGCGTGAGGGCATCGGCGTGCTCTGGGACCTCACTCTCTGTGACGCTGGGTCACAGCAAAGCATGAGGAGCGGGAGAGGTGAGTTGATTTTTTTTTGGGTCTGATCTGAGGTCTGATTAACATTGGGGGGTCGGATATGATGTCTGATTGGGGGTCTGAGCAGTGATCTAATTAACATTGGGGGTCTAATCTGAGGTCTTATTAACATTGGGGAGGTCTGATTGGGGGTCTGAGCAGTGATCTAATTAACATTGGGGGTCTGATCCGAGGTTTGATTAACATTGGGGGTCTGTTCTGAGGTCTGATTGGGGGTCTGAGCTTGGGTCTAATTAACATTGGGGGTCTGATCTGAGCTTTGTTTGGGGGGTCTGATTAACAGTGTGGGTCTAAACTGAGGTCTGATTGAGAGTCTGAGCTGGGGTCTAATTAACATTAGGGGTCTGATCTGAGGTATGTTTGGGGGTCTTATTAACAGTGGGGGTCTGATCTGAGGTCTGATTAACATCAGCAGTCTAAACTGAGGTCTGATTAACATTGGGGGTCTGATCTGAGGTCTGATTAACATTGGGGGTCTGAGCTGACGTCTGATTAACATTGGGTGTATGATTCTCCATCTAATCTGATGCCTGATTAACATTGGGGGTCTGATTTGAGGTATGATGAAACTTATTTTATGCTTATTTTCCTCCTCTAAAACCTAGGTGCATCTTATAGAGCGAAAAATATGATACTTAGTTTGAAATAAGACACGTGTTTTACCAGTTCAACATCTATCAGATCAATTTTTTATGATTAATTTCTAACTTATCATACCCCTCAATGCCATTTCTCATTAGATAAGCATTTAGCCCCTATTTGAATTGAATGCTGTCATAGTACTGTACATCTTTAGTAGGATAGGGTATGCCATGGCTTCAATACTGTAAGACCTCATGTGCATTTTTCATGGACACGTGCTAGCTGCATTTTTCAAGGACAGCGCATATACCCATTGATCTTACACGCCAGAAAGGGACACAGAGCCCATACAGACAGCAGCATCCCTGCCGACCACCGAGGAATTGCCCTATCCAAAGCTTCTCTTGGACTTGTTGCGGCCACAATCCGGTTACACTGAAGAAGGCTTCACAGCCGAAAAAACGTTTTGACTGGAACCGCACTAAATAAAAGCTTTGCACTAAAACTCAAGTGGAGTACAGGAGTCTTTATATATTACATCTGACCATGGGTCATTGGAAAAATCATGGAGACATGCACTACTTTGGTCCGTGGTGCAGACCAAACATGCCCATTGAAGTCTATGGGTCCATGAAAAACCATTGACACAACACAGATTGTTCTGCTAGTGTTTCACAAACCATTGGTAGGAGATTGCTCTTGAAATTAATTTTCAGCCTAGCAATGTCCGTGTCATACGGATGACACATGGAGGGCAAAAAACAGTCACATGGACTCTTCATGGACATCTTCACGGTTGAAAGACAGATTTTCCACGGACGTCAAACAGACATGGAAATGTGAATGAGGCCTGACTGTAAAGAGCCCTTAGCTATATTGATGTCTCAATCACCTTTCCTCCAAAACTTTGGGTTTGGGGTCTAGCCTTTGTGTTTTTTGAGTAATATACTGCCCCCCTCAGGCCCAGCTCTAGGCATAAACATGAGATTTCTACAGCTATCGCTGGACCTCTTGCAATAGCACTGCCTACAGAGTGCCCTAATAAGCAGCCCCAGCCAGAGTGCTAACAAACAGTGCCAACTAGAACAGGCCTCCCATAACTGGTGCCACAGAGCCCCTATGAACATTGCTAGGCAGAGAGTGACCACACAGTGCCAGCAAGAGAATGACGCCCACACTATCCAGTGTGCCATCATAAACAGTGCCATAGAGAAAGTGTTCCTTTAAATATTACTAGTCGATATGTCCAAATTTAAAGGGTTGTCTGAGGCTGAAAAAAAAAATGGAGATGGCTGGGCATGGTCTGTGTGTGCAGTGGCCGGGTTTAGGGTGACCACAATACTATGCTGGGTTCCCAGGACACCGTTGAGGTGTTGCCACATGTTGCTGCTCTCTAGAAGGAATGGTAAGGCATGGTGCACCCCAATAAGATATACATCCAGAGAGTCAGGGTCTGCAGTAAACCAGTATGCTTCTTTACTGGAGGAACTCAAGTGCAAAGCAATACAGACAATCCACTGAGCTGGCTTCTCCAGTTTCCTCCCTGGCAGAAGAAGGTTCTGGGCTGAGGAAAGGCCTGAACTAGCTGTCCTTCTCACTCTCAGCAGGCTGGTACCCTGGCCAAAGGCTGGTGGTCCAGGGTCTGTGGCTCAATCATCCGGCTTAAGCTCTGGTCAACAGGCTGGTAACCCAGGGTCTGTGGCTCAGCATCCCCAGCTCAGCGTCTTCTTCTTGTCACTCATGCAATCTGGCATAGTCCCTTCTACTAAGTACTAGCAATCGCACATCTATGCAGGTGAGAGAATATCTAGAACATGATGACCATGAGACCAGCGTCATCTTTACTAGCCCAACATTGATGCCAGGATGACCCTCTTATGGCATCTCAGTTGGTTCTCACCTTCCCTCATTTTTTGCACTTAACTATTTTTATTGAGACTTTTTTTTACAGGTCTTCACACATTTTTCATAATCTACGTACAGTATATAAAAAGTAGACTATATATGTAAACAGCATTAGTTACCTTGTACTAACCCTAAGTTGCAACCTGTGTTATAGCCCAGACCTTCAGAAGACTGGTTATTGGACTATGGACTATGGTTATCTCTGTTTTCCTTTACAAGTCATGGTGTCCCTTTAATGATATTTCTGCTAAAAAGTGAAACCAAGAAGAAAAAGAGGAGTGAAAAATGTCTCAGTTTCTTTGTGTGCAACCAGGGTCACCCATAATATGAAACAGGTCAGGGCTCCATGCTACCCGAGACTTCCATCCCTCGCCTTATAAGCCAGTTGAGTACATTTGAAGGGCACCTTGGAGAGGAGCCAATAACATGATCTTTAGGCCTCTTTCACACTACAGTATGTCCATTTCAGTGTTTTGCGTTCCGTTTTTCACGGATCCGTTTTTCCGTTTTTTGTTTCCGTTGTGTTTCCGTTTCCGTTCCGTTTTTCCGTATGGCATATACAGTATACAGTAATTACATAGAGAAAATTGGGCTGGACATAACATTTTCAATAGATGGTTCAGAAAAGAACGGAAACGGAAGACATACGGATGCATTTCCGTATGTGTTCCGTTTTTTTGCGGACCCATTGACTTTAATGGAGCCACGGAACGGGATTTGCGGCCAAATATAGGACATGTTTTATCTTTCAACGGAACGGAAAAACGGAAATACGGAAACGGAATGCATACTGAACACATTCCGTTTTTTTTGCAGAACCATTGAAATGAATGGTTCCGTATAAGGACCGTATACGGAACGCAAAAAACGGACCGCAAAACGAGAAAAAAAAACGGTAGTGTGAAAGAGGCCTTATGCAGGACAATTCTAGGTCTCCTTGGTGGGTAGATGGGATATAATATGATCTGTATGCACCCTACTTAAAGTGTTTGCAGTGACCAGTGGGTGGTCATTGAGGGTGAACCCTTTTTAAGAATAATTTTGGCCCTCGGTTCCTGACAGCAGCACCACTGTTGTGATGGCAGCCCCATCTACAACTGCACGTTACACCTGGATAGCTATCAGGGCAGTACAGATGTTACTCCCATCCGAGAGGCCCAGACTAATGGGTCCAAAAACTGAGCCTGGTAGCCTGTTCTCTGAAACCCACCTTTTTTTTTGGGCGACAGGGAGAAAGCAGTTACACATCATGGGCGGGACCGCGCCAGACCGTCCCCCAATGCAGGTGATCGTGGTAGGTGAATGATTGATCCCTCCTCTTTCGTCTATATATGCCCAATTTGTCTTAGTGTTGAATGTACCTCCTGACGAAGCCTACGTGGCGAAACACGTGTCGAGGTTGAGGCACTTAGGGATCCATTGACACCAATGAGCAGCAACAACATGGGTATGTAATGTGAGACTCTGTGTGGGTTGGACGGGCGGCATCAGTTACTATTTCAGCAGCCATTAGCCATCAGCTACAATTATTATATGGCCGCAATCCCACCATTCACCTGGGTTTCTTATGAGTAAGATGCCAGGATAGTTTGGATGGTATGTTATATGTTTGCAGAGATTAGGTACTATTACCACCCATCACCTATTCCATTGTCATCCAACTCTTCAATATTGTTGTTATTTTGGCTGTTCAGGGTGCAACTTTCCTCAAGTGTGATTCTCCACCTTGTTGAGCCCTATTTGAGAGGCTCGGTTCTTCATGTCCTATCCCCTTTGACGTAAACTTGTATTTATTGTTCTATGTAATTTAATAAAAGATATATTTTTTACCAATAGCATCCTCACTTTTTGGTGTTTACTCTGAAACCCACCTCCCAAGAGTTATTTCATGGGGCTCTGTGTTACTGAATGGGTTCCATTTAATGTACATGGGGCCCTCTAATTTCATAGGCTCTAGTTAATCTTTCTCTCTTTAGGGACCAAAGATCATAAAGATAAATTATTAAAGATGTATTGCAGCACTAAAAAGCTTTCTCACAGGCTGTATGTGTCGTTAAAAAATAAATGATCATATACTCACCTCAGTGATTCCCCCGCTGCTGTCATTCTGATGGGACCGGGGTCCCCACTGTGCCCGAGTTCCTACTCCTATCTCGACATGGCAGGACATAGCT